>NC_053026.1:551319096-551466667 GCF_003073215.2 Triticum urartu
CGACATAGATGCCATTGCCATGTCAGACTTTCTCGTCCCAATACTTGATTTTGTTCCCGAGAAGCGTCCGACAGCTGCTCAGTTGCTTCAGCACCCATGGTTTGATGCTGGACCCCTTCGACGGCAGCCCAGAGCGCTGGCGGACACGGCTGAGAATCCAGTTGATGGCGCTCCAGAGAACAAAGGCAAAGAGAAAGATGATGAAAGAGATGCAATGGCTGCGGAGCTGGGGAACATCGCCATAGATGGCGCTTCTTCATCCAAGACAGCGAAGGATCCCCAAGCAGGTTCCAAGCAAAAGATTGCAAATGGTACGCCTTCTAAGAAGTGAGGTGCCATTCGGTCTACAAGAGTCGGTTTTGGGTTAAGATTGCTCCATGAGTGGGAAATGAGTGCTCGTTAGGTTTGTGATGTGTTAGGATATCCACCCATGCGAAAAAGAGTAGTAGGCCAGACATGTGTTGTATGAGGTTGGTCGAACAGGATTAGATTTGTTGGGGTTGATGCGGCCCCTGACCTTTTTCACGGACATATTCTTTTGTACTATCAGCATCTGCAATTTTTTTTGAAGTTGTTTAGGAGTGAACGGCGGCGGATCATTTGTGAGGGAGTAGCTTTGTTTTTATGCGTGAACCACGTGAAAGGCGCTGTGGGTTGTGACTTGTGAGGCTGTCTTCCGGCAGGCCTGAGATACTTTTTACTGTCAGTTTTGCCAAGCACATGCGCGGTAAGTATTCCACATCCGAGTCCTATGTCTTACACGGTGATCTGTGTGGGTATTTTTTGGGTATTTTTTTATGTCTTACACGGTGATCTGTGTGGGTATTTTTTGGGTATTTTTTTATGCTTGATTGAGTCACTTCGATGTGCAATAACCACGTCCCCTAAACAGATTGATTTGCTTAATAAATTGAATAATATAAGGTGTTTATTGTGTTTTGGGTAATTTGAACTGTGCATATAATGGCTACGCCCAGGGATGTCTAACGAAAATTCAACACACTCCATGCGTTTGCAGAGTAATCTGTAACTGAATTCTGGGGCTAGGCTAAATAGCAATGCTGTTTATCTACAAAACGATGGTGCCCAGCGCAGCATCGACAGGGCAAAAGGATTGTAAGTAGAATCTCTATTAGATGATGAATCAGGCATCGGCGCCGTGCACCATCCTCTTGACCAGCGTGGCCATGTACCTGCCGTGGTGCTCGGCGAGGGCCAGCTCCAGCTCGCTGGGCGGCCTGGAGCCGTCGCCGGCAAACACCCCGGCGCCGTACGGCGAGCCCCCGCGGAGCTCCTCCATCTCGAACATCCCCTCTCTGAAGGTGTACCCGATGGGCACGAACAGCATGCCGTGGTGCGCCAGCTGCGTGATCGCCGTCCACCTGCAGACAGAGGAGACACGAACGGACGAACACGGTTACGGCTGGCCGGAGGCGAAACCACGCGATCTGGCGGCGGTGGCCTGAAAGAAAGGCTTACGCGGTGGTCTCCTGGCCGCCGCACTGGGTGCCGGTGCTGACGAAGAAGCCGGCGGGCTTGCCGGCGAGGCGCTGGCCGCGGCAGAGCGGCGCGGTGGAGTCGAAGAAGGCCTGCATCTGCGCGGCCATGGCGCCGTACCGCGCGGGGAAGCCGAAGAGGAACCCGTCGGCGTCGGGGAGCCCGCCGGGGTCCGCCACGGGGATCCCCTCCGCGTCCATCTCCGCGGCGGCCTCCAGCGCGCCCATCCTGGCCAGCACGGCGCGCGGCAGGGTCTCCGGCACGCGCAGCAGGATCCCCAGCGCGCCCGGGACGGACCCCACCCCGCGCTGCACCGCCCGCGCCAGGCGCCGCACCTGCCCGTACATGGAGTAGAAGACGACGTAGATACGGACCTGGCGTGGCGCCGGCGCGGCGGTGGCCGGGGTCGGCTCTGGCGCGGTGGTGGCCGGGGTCGGCTCCGATGCGGTGGTGGCAGGGGCCGGGATGAATGTGCGGTCGCGGCGGTGCGGGGGGAGCGGGAGGCGCTGGCCCTTGCTGAACACGCAGCCGCCGCCCTTGCCCATCGCTGCCGGCGGGGAGGGGAGCGACGCCGGTCACTGGCTCACTCTGACACGACACGTAGGAGCAGCGCGCGCGATCGGGACAAACTAACGCCGCTGCGGCCGCCGGCCCGTGCGGGTCGTAACTGCACGCGAGCTGGGCCTGTACGGCCCTTGCAGCAGGTGGGATCCAAATGCAAGCCCAGTGGATCCTGTGAGGCCCGGTTTTAGTCTGGGCCTTGCTCGGCCCGATCCGAACGTATAAACAACCTACCCACGTGAATTTACAAGTCAACCACTACCTGCTTTCCTCTGCTCCTGCACACCCGCGGCCATGGCGAATCCGGAGGCCAGCAAGCCGCCGGGACCCGACGAGCCGGCGACGGAGCGGCGAGCTGACGAGACGGTGCACAAGGACGGCGCCGTCAACCCACCTCCCCCGCCGGTAAACCGCTCAGAGCACAAGCATCCAATTATATCTGTCTGAATACTGTAGAATTCTCTCTGAGCGATTATTGGTCTGCAGTTCTTGGAGGTCACCTGCAGGAGCTCCGGAGAGGTGCGGCGGTTCGCGGCGGGGACGACCGCCCGGTACGCGCTGCACGCGGTGAACCGCAAGCTGGCCCCCGGCGCCCCGGCGGCGCTGCACGTGGAGGCGGCCAAGGAGGGGGAGGAGCCCGTGTGCTTCGGCCCCACCGCGCCCCTCGCCGACTACGGCCGCGGCTGGCGGCTCCAGACCGTCACCGAGCAGGACGCGCCGGGCGCGCATCATCACGCGCCACCGCCCGGAGACGAGGGGAAGGGGGCTCGCGAGAGGGAACTGCTGAGGAAGAAGGGCGCCTCCGTGTACCTGGCCAAGATCGGGCTCGCCTTCGTCTTCCTCTTCCTGCTCGGCGGGCTCTTCACCTACCTGCTCGAGACCGTCCCCGACATGATCCTCGCCTCCACTCCTCCTCAGTCCATGTAGCAGGATCTTCGATCAAAAAATTTGTCATCTTTGGAAGGGAATTCGTGTTCCTGCGAAACTTGTACCAGAAACCACCACAGCTGATCAAACAATTGATCCTGTACAATTTTCTTGTGTAATTCTTAATCCGCATTGTGAAGTCCAATTTGGTGTCCTCATCTTGAGATAAATGTCAACGACGGCTGTATGAGAACACACAATAAAACACACCAAAGCGTGTCCGACACACCACAGGAAAAACCAAGGAAATGCAGCAGGGGGTTTGAGTGGATGAAAGGAAACTGCAGCAAAGTACAAGTTCTACATGTACTGATGCCTCATTTTGTCATCTTGGAAACCAGCTGATCTCACAATCCTCGTTGAACATACACATAACGGCGTCACGGCGAGGAAGCTAAATCCGTCTTCTGCAATTATCAATCCAACTAATTTTTGCAATTCTTAATCCGCTTTGCGAAGTGCAATTTGGTGCCCCCAACTTAAGATAAATGGCAGTGACAACTGGTGCCCGAGTATGATAATGAACCAACCAACCAATGGCTGGAGTTCTAGGTAATACAGCTCTGTCTCGCTGTTCCTTCAGAAGTTAATGATTCTTAATCCGCTTTGCGAAGTCCGTTTTGGCGTCTTCACCCTATCAGATAAATGTCAACAGCAACTCTACCCAAGCACAACAATGAACCAATGATAAGCTTTCCAAGTACAACAATGAACCAATGATAAGCTTTCCAAGTAATGAACAAACTTTCAGAAGTTCAATGGTAGAACACACAAGAAATTGTGCCTGACAGGGAAATAGACATCACAGTACAGAACGGCATGAAAATCATCAGCCGAGCATATCGAAAGCTATTTTCTTCCGCGAAAAAAGATCAACACCTATTTTGTTCATCGTTACATGTTACAATTCAACTGTTAGTGTTTATTTCCGTGTGAGGCAGTATGCTATAGTACACACCACCGCCAAAAAAAGCAGGTGAAAACCTATGGCCTAGCAGAACTCATTTGCCCTCAAGAAAAACAATGCCTGCATCTTCAGTGTTGCTGATATCCAGGCAGCTGAAAATGTGGTGTGTTAACCGCATCAGATAAATGTCCAGGCCTGGTGTATGATGACGAGCAAATGATTGGTATTCTAGTTGAACGCAGAGTTGGCTGTTCTTCAGAAATGAACGATTCCACAATAATAGTTGGAAAACGCTGAAAATTCAGTGTCAGTACACATAGAGAATGAAGCGCACGAGGGCCTCCTTCGATTTGTGGGATTTCTAAAACTGAGTAGGCTAAACACATTTCTTTTTTGGCAAACAAATCAGTGATAACTTTTTTTGTTTTATATTGTGATAATGACTTCCACATACTAGAAAGCTCCCATCAGTTAACAATAACCGTAAAGAGAGCCTGTTAAACAAAGCAAAGCTCGCAAAGGAAGACAATTTTTTACTCTTATTTCTAGCAGATACGGACTTGAACGAGATACAGGCTTGAACTTCACCGTGCTCTGTGCGGATTGCCCAAACACGTTGGGCCATGTCAAGAGGGAACTCGACATCGCCTTCGAAGGCGATGGTAGCCCCATCGTTGCTCGGACTAGTCACCTTCAAGCTCACCTTAATTGTAAGAAATGGCTGTGGATTGATGGGCACCGTAACATTATACGGCTGCATCTGCCACAGGTGCACACTGCCATCGCCGCCAGCGGAGGGGTTGAGCTGCACCTTCTCCTCCTCCCAACGGAGGAAGAGCAGCACGCCATCATCCTCGAAGATCCGGTTATGCGCGGTGATCTCACCGTGCACGTCAATGGTGTGAAATACATCACCGTCATCACCAAAGAGGCGGAGGCTGACCCGAACACCGACCCCCAGGCCTTCCATCATCGTCACACTCCTTGAACTATATGGAAACAAAAAGCTATGAGATTTAATCCAGAATTTTCACCCGAAGGCCGACCTAGCTCAGTGGTAGAGCGCGTGGCTTTTAACCACGTGGCCGTGGGTTCGATCCCCACGGTCGGCGTCCTTTTTTTCTGCCGCAAAAAAAGGATAAGGCACATTACAAATAACACTCAAGAAAATACCCAAGAGTGTCTGCATACCGTGATTAGCAAAAACTATAAAGTGATTGATTCTCATTGATTTGGACTATTTATAGTTTTATACATGAGGCATTATAAACATTGCTTGGATCACACATCTTATAGAAGTATCAATCTTGTACAACTTTTGCTTTGGCTTCGTTTTATATTAAAGCAACGATCAACACCTCTCGTTGATTTGGACTATTTATAGTTTTATACATGAGGCATTATAAATATTCCTCGGATCACACGTCTTACTGAAGTATCAATCCTGTACAACTTCTGCTTTCGCTCTGTTTTATATATAAAACAACGATCAACAACACCCAATACAAATGCACACTCTCAAAACACACACGGACACACATTCAAGACATGATACATAGGCGCTGAATGCAACAACATCATCCCACGCTATAAGAGCATGCGAGGACTACAATCGTGAATACGCCACCGTAAAGAAGTGAAGTCCAATCTATGGGCTCTAATGCATATTGTGATTAGCAAAAACTAAAGGGATTGATTCTCATTGATTTGGACTATTTATAGTTTTATACACGAGGTATTATAAACATTCCTTGGATCACACATCTTATGGAAGTATCAATCTCGTACAACTTTTGCTTTCGCTCTATTTTATATATAAAGCAACGATCAACAACACCTAGTGCAAACACACGCCCTTAAAACACACGCCCACACACATTCAAGACATGATACATAGACGCTGAGCGTAGCAACACCATCCCTCACACTACAAGAGCGCCCGAGGACTACAGCCGTGAACACGCCATCGTGAAGAAGTGAAGTCGCATATGTCGAACCGTGGGCTTCAATGCATATTGTGATTAGCAAAAACTAAAGGTGATTGATTCTCATTGATTTGGACTATTTATAGTTTTATACCCGAGGCATTATAAACATTTCTTGTATCACACATCTTATAGAAGTATCAATCTTATACAACTTTTGTTTTCGCTCCGTTATATATATAAAGCAACGATCAACATCACCCAGTACAAACGTATGCCCTCAAAACACACGTGCACACACATCCAAGACATGATATATAGACGCTGAGCGTAACAACACCATCCCTCGCACTACAAGAGCAGCCGAGGACTACAGCCATGAACACGCGACCGCGAAGAAGTGAAGCCGCATATGACGAACCGTGGCACCAGGGCGGCGCCTTCAGAAAAGGGACGACACTGGAGTGCCCTGCCGCCCGATCTAAAGATCACAGTTTTCCCTTGGAGCAATATGACGAGCAATGAGAGTCGCGACGATGCCTTCAAGAAGGGAATAAACTTCACCGTCGTCGGTCCGTCCGAAGATAGAGCGGGTTTTCACCCCGGCCACCACTCACACGGCCGTGGCAACCGGGCAGCACCAAGCCACGGGTTCTACCCATGAACATCGCGGAACCACCACCAGGGCCGTCACCCCGGCATCCAAGACCTTGACACCACCTCACCTGAGACCCGTCGCTACCCCAACCAAAGATACGAGTGGAAAGGACTCGCCTTGTGCACCCCTGGGCGGCCTCAAGTGCCGAGACCCAATAGACCGGCCAACACTGGACTCCATCGACCTGTCCTGCGGCACCAGGCGCAAGACAAGCTCGGTCCTGTCGCTGGGCGCAAGACGAGCTCGGTCCTGTCGCTGGGCGCGAGACGAGCATAGTCCTGCTGCCGGACGCGAGACAAGCTCGGTTCTGTAGCCAGATGCGAGGTAAGCTCGGTCCTGTAGCCGGATGCGAAACGAGTGATGGACCACAGCTGAAGGAGGGCCAACCCATCGACGAAGATAGTGCCGGACGCCGAAGTGAGGTATCGAAGGTCGAACCGGACCACCTACAAACGAGCCGATGCCAGAAATCTAGCCGCCGTCGCAGCTGACCCGCCAAGCTGTCGTGATGCCGGCGCGGTGAAAGGAAGCCCCCACGCAGAGGACAGAGCATGTCGCTGCCGCCACCCACGGCTGGAGCAACAACCACGCCGGGCCAGTGCCACAACCCGCGCCGCCGGCCAAAAAAAGGGAAGATCTGGTCGGCACGCTCGCTCCACCACCACCGCCACCATGGCGCCGCTGCCCCTGCCTAGCAGCAAAAGGAAGAGCCCATGAGCCAAGCCGCACGCAGCCCGCACAGCACGACGAACCGCCCGTGTCAGATCCGGCCGGAACTGGCCGTGGCCATCCCGCGCGCCACCACCCGGACCTCCAGCATGCTGCCACCAGCCCATCCCCAACGAGACCCGCCGGCGAGGCACCACACACCGTCCACGGCCGCCAGAGCGCCCAGATCTGAAGGAGCCCAGACCAGGCCGGTACCACCTCCACGAACGCGAGTGTGCCCGCACTACGAAGCGAGCACCCACGACCCCGCCGCCTGCGCCCACCGTGCGCCGCCACACCCCTCGCCAGCGTGAGACCACCACTCGCCGTTGTCGTCCACCGCCGGCCGCCCCCTAGCGCGAGGAGGAAAAGCCCCACCGCCGCCCACGCCGTTGGGCTTCGCCCGTCAGCTTAACCAGGCGGCGGCGAGGAGGGGACCCAGGGGCGAATGCCCCACTCGTTTTTTTTAGCTTACGTGTACCAGACCCAGAATATACAACGCTGCCCCCACTCATCCCAAGGTATTTGCCCTCACTTCCCCTTTTTTTCATGCTGTATGTTTAAAGCCCGTATATGAAAATTAGATAGGTTATTAGCCCAGGGGCCCATCCAGAACGATCAGGTGATTTCGCTAGAAACGTACTGGAGTAGGTCTTCGGGAGTCTCAGATGTGATCGTCGCCTGTGCTCGCGTGAGGCCTTGACGAGCCGAAACCGCCGCGCCGCCGCCCGCGGCTCTACGCTGCACATACACCTCGCCTCTAGCGATCAGCCTCGACCTGCACTGAGCACGCCGGCCGGCCGGCCGGCCTGCCATCCCCAAGGAAGAAGCCGTACCAATCAATTATTCAATCAAGGTAGGCCCTAGGTTTAGCTCTCTCCTTTTCTTTCTAATTTCCCCATTATCATTTTATTCTGATTTCCATGTCAAAAAGGCAGTGAATTGTACCAAATATCCTTGTGTATAAATTGTAATACACAAATCGGTAATTAGGTTGATTGAATCTAGGTTCCCCTACTAATTCCATATGAATAAGTTTGAGCACATGGGAGTAAAATGAAATCAATACTAATATTCTGCCTTCACGGTCTCAATTTATTTAACGCTAACTACTTGGCATTGACAGGAAAGCTAATGGAGAGATGTTTATCTGTCAATGTTTATATGCTCTCTATATTCAAACATGTTTCATCTTCCTGCAGCTTGAAGGCTAGAAAATCAGGGACGTACCAACAAAAAGGAACGGCATATTCAAGCTATTGTGCCTTAACTGGTCAGTTTACGTTTTGCTTTCGCAATGAACTTATCATAATTAATTAATTATGTGTGTGATAACATTATCTTATAAGGAAGTGTGTGATTTTGCTTCTAACACACTATATGAATGCTTGTGTGTTTTTTTTTTAATTTTTAGCCATTAGTTCCATAGATGTTTCTGAAAAAAAAATACGTATATATCATTGCTCCCTCTCATTTTTCATCCTGCCCTCCGCCCCTGAGGGGGCCTGAGGTCCGGCGGCTAGGGTTCCCCCCCCCCCCCTGCTCGCGGGGGCTACGTGGGAGGGGGACGCGGGAGGGGGGAGTCTGAGTACCTTAGCTCTCGTCATCTATCCTAAGAATCATTTGTTTATAATGTTGATAATCTCCCCCCAAAACCCCCTGAAAAATGTAATGAGTAATACAGTAACATGATATACCGTTGAAAACTCCTTTTAAAACTCGGTGGAGAAAATATAATGAGAAAATGATATGGTATAACTAATATTGCCTCATCAAAAACCTTTCATAAGAAACCCGATTGGAAAACCCATAAAGGAAGAGTACAATATTTATTATCTGATGATAACTAAAGATATCTCTAACGCTGACCCTCAAACCCTCCGCATCCGTTCGGACCGCTCGATCCGGACGTGTTTTGTCATCCAATCCAACATTGTCCCGCATCCGTTTGCGATCCGGTCCGGACAAAGCACATCAGGTTGCTTTACGGACATCCGGACCGCTGCCACGCACGCATCCGACACCCCGGACTTGCCCAAAATCCTCTCATGTGCTTTCTCTTCGACGGATATGTCGTTTCCCGCGTCACATTCTTGCTGGCACAGAGCCGCAATAGCCGGCGTTGATGCCACGCGATGTGACCGGACGGGAGGGCGGCGCTGACCGACGTGATCAGACGGGCGTCGTCGCTAAATGTGGACGCATCCTCCCGAGAAACCAACTCCGACCATTATTTTTCACAAACGAACGACCATAACTGGAAACCTTTGAAAATTCAGGTCCACAACTAGAGCGAATGAAAATGCAGGAGTATCTTGTCTTTGTTTTCTTGAACTTACACTAGAGAGTCTTCTTTTTTTTTTTTGCGATTGAACAATGGAGAGTCTTTAACGCACCGTAGGAAAAACTAAGGAAATGCAGTAAGAGTTTTGAGTTGATGAAATTGCAGAAAAATATTAATAAGTTTTGCATTTACCGATGCATCATTTTGTCATCTTGGAAACCAGCTGATCTCTCCTCGTTGAACATTTACACGACGAGGAAGGAATCCATCTTCTATACATCTTTTGTACTAATTCTCAATCCACTTAATTTTTGGAACTCTTAATCCACTTTGTGAAGTGCAATTTGGTGCCTTCAACTTCAGACCAATGATAGTGACAACTGTGCCAATTATGGTTGGTGTTCTAGACAAATCCAACTCTCTCTCTCTCTCTCTCTCTCTCGTTGTTGTTCCTTCAGAAGTGAATGATTTTTAATCTGCTGCGAATCCCAGTTTGGTTGGAGTCTTCACTCCAGAAAATAAATGTCAGCAACAACTCTACCCCTAAGTACAATAATGAACCAATGCTTGGCTTTCCAGGTAATGCAGAACTCAGTTATTCAAAAACGAGTGGTTCCACGATACAATGGCCAAGACAACGAAAAATAAAATGGTACAACACACATGACAATGTGCCTGACAAGGAAAAAGACATCACAAGACAGCACGGCATGAAAATCATCAACTGAGCAGATCAACAACTATTTTCTTCGGCGAAGAAAAGATCAACACCTATTATGCTCATCTTTACATGCTATCTCTCTTGTGAGCCAATATTATATATTTCACACCACCACCAAGAAAAGTGGGTGAAAACATATGGCCTAAGTAAACTCATTTGGAATCATATAGGGGTGGATTAACGAGCTGCTCGGCTCGTTAAGCTCGTACTCGTTAAGATTCGGCTTGTTAAGCTTGTTAAGATTAACAAGCAGAAAACTTTGCTCGACTCGATTCGTTTGAAGCTCACGAGCACTCGTTAACATATTTTGATGTGTCACTATCTACATGATGAGTGTGTAGATGTGGTTTTTAAGAAGAAAAATGGTGACTACAAAAGAAAATGCACTAGTTTATTGCCTCCTATGTAGATTAGATTGAATAGATGGGCCGAGGTGCTACAAAATTTTTATCATCACATAAAATAAAAATATGTGTTGTGTTATTACTAACGAGCTTAACGATTTTTGATGACTGTTTTCACTTAGTTTGCGATTTTCCCATTTCTAGATTGGAGCATTGTAATAGAGAAGCAAATAAAGTTGCTCATGAACTTGCCAAGTTGGCTAGATTTTCTTTCATTTCTGATTGGTTTAAGGAACCACATAATGCAATTGTATCAATCCTCATAAACGATGTAATGATTATTTCTAATAATAAAGCTTGAACTTTTTTATAAAAAAAACGAGCTTAACGAGCTGAACTATTGAGCACTCATCAAGCTCGCGAGCTACAAACTTTTAGTCCAGCCCCTTTTTTTCAAGTCAAACGAGATTATATTGATTAAATCATGGAGTTACACTCGTTTTGACAGAGATTACATAAGTCATCGGGACCAGAGCCCAACCACACGGCAGTATGGCGAGAGGTGGCCATATTGTGTCATGTAGTGCATGCATGATTTGATGTTCACGTCCTTCATTCAGACTCCTCTTTGTCTCCTCTACAAGTGTTGCCACCGGTGACCTACTAAGACTATCAGGCCAACTCCACCGAACGACCCCAAATCGTCCGGCCCCGTCCATTTGGGGTAAAACGGACAAACGAGACGTCCCAACGCGCGACCCCATCCTAGAAAAACGTCCGTTTCTAGTCCGCATCGGCCCATCCTGGGCGCAAACTTGGTCTGTCTTTGCTCCAAAACGGACACAAGCGGACACTTCTGCGTCGTCCTCGTCCGGGGCGTGTCCTCCGCATGTGACCCCATGGCCCACCTGTCATCCTCTCTGTTTTTTATCTCCCATGGCCCAGCATGCCCACCCACCATCCTTTCTCTCTCCACCTTTTCTCCTCTCTCTCCTACTCCACACACCAACCATGCCGGTGCACGCGAGCGGCACGACGAGCAGGGGAGGCCATGGGCAGACGAGTGCGGACTGGGCGAGGCGAGCAGGTGGGCGCACGAGGAGGGCCGGGGCGCGGCGGGGCTCGCGGGGCGTGCCGGGGCGCGGCGCGCGGGCGCACGACGGGACGCGACGGGGCTCGCGGCAAGTGGCGGGGCGGGGCGCGCGGACGCAGGGCAGGGCGCGTGGGGCGGGGCGGGGCTCGGCGCGGGCAGGGTGCGGTGCAGGCGCGGGGCTCGCCGGGGCGGGGCTCGGCGCGGGCAGGGCGCGGTGCGGGCAGGCGCGGGGCTCGGAGCAGGCAGCAACGTCCGCAGGCCGGGGCAGGGCGCGCGGTGCGGGGCGTGCAGAGCCTGGAGCGGAGGGCGCGGGCTCGTGCGGGGTCTGCAGGACGCCTGGCGGGCGCGGTGGTGGGCGGCGGGGCATAGCTGGGCAGCGACGGCGAGCGGGCGAAGGGCGGGCAGGCGCGGCGCGGCGCGGGCACAGGCAGGGCACGACGCGGGCAGCGACGGTGAGCGGGCACGGTGCGGGCGGGCCCGGACGGCAGCGGACGTTTTGAGGTTGTTTGTTGCGGTGGGTGACTCAAACAGACACCGAACACATATGTCCGCTTTCACACCCATCACCACCGCAAACGGACGAAATCCGAACAAATCGGATGTTCGTTTGGGGTCTTACGGGGAGTTGGCCTCAGCCTCATTAATTAGCGGATTGTCAAACCAATCCATAGCGAGACTAACCCCCTCCTTACATGCTGCGATCCCGGCCTCCGGCGCAGACGAACATGATAGAAAGAATATGCTGGTCCAGCCCTATTGAAAGAGATAAGAGCAACTTCAACACACTGATCAATTTCGTCCGCGCGCGTCTGTTTAGATTATGACGGACAGAAAAATCAGCTCAACACGCTGACCTGAATGGACGCGCGTCCGTTTTTCGTTCGTCTGTCGATTCATTCCCGGCCCAATTTTGAGCCTCATTTGCATCGACGCGGACACGAGACAAACACGAGTGCCTCGTGCCAACTACCCCCCTGGCCCGCCAGTCGGTGGCAAAGCGTCCACCATTTTCTTCCACTTTTCCAAAACCCTCCCGCCCGCGCGCGCTCCTCTCCGCTCGCCATGGACGACGCCCTCGATGCTGCCGTGAAGCGACCCGACCCAAAAATGGTCAAGTCTCTATGTATCTGTACCATCCCAAAATCACGCCGGCACACACAGTACATTGATAAAAATATCAAAGTTCAATCACACCTGATTTGTTACACGATTCTCATATAGAGTCTTTATTACATCAGAATAAATTCGGCTGAAGGCCAGCTCATGAGAAAAACTAATGCGGAAGTGTAGGCGATAAGCAAGTCCATCCGACTCTAAAGGGCAATCACCGAGCGTGGATCGTAGCCTCACTCCTGGTCGGAATAATCCTCTACAACATAAGATGTTGCAGCAGTGTAGGTCAGCATTTTGAATATGCCGGCAAGTCATAGAGAGAGAAATAATAATAAAATGTTATCTCTATATGCAATTTTGGCTGTGCGGCTCTAAGTTTAAGTTTTTGCGAAAAGCAATTTTTTCCCTACGACAAAAGGACTTGCTTGCAATTACTACAAAAAATATGTTGTTATTGAGATGATACCGCCAACCAGTGTCTCGTATCGGAAATCATTAATAACCCAATAATTAATTAATTATATTTGATGTTGAGAGTCCCAAATAAATCCAATCCAAAGGCTCGGTTGTCCATAACCGGGGACACGACTAATCGATTGAATATCATTCTGCAGAGTCTTGTGCACTTTACCCACAAGAATCATTCCCTGCTTGATGTCCTCGCACTGCATGGTGTTTGAAGACGGGACAAACAAAACAAGGTCTTCCGTAGAGTTCCTTTGGGCCACTGTCGGTGCCCATCCATTTCCTACCGTTCTTCTACATCTGCTGGCACCGTCCATCCAGAGTCACGCCTAGGGCCGACCAAGCAAGAGCCATAGTGACTTGCGGCTGCACAGGTAAGCTTCCATTCAAGGCGTATCCATCCGCCTCTTCGTGGCTGGATGAAGCTTTCCGCAAGATGCCATGGCGCTTCTCCATGCATCCCTGGGTCAACCACTGGGTGCTCCAGGGCGCCCTTCCATCCATCCTCCACCCACTAGTGAAAACTTGACAACCACAGTCTCTAGCTGATCGTAAACCTCCTCCACATCAATGTGGTTCACTTGAGCACAGGGAAAAGGATTGGGCTTCTTGGTTGATGAGTTTTTGTCGCCGTTGTCATTTTCATTTCCTTGCTTGGCCTTCGGACAATCGGTAGAATAATGCCCCGTCTTCTTGCACTTGCAACATGTGATATGACTCAGATCCTTCTGAACCGAAGCGGGACGGTGTTGGTTGTCATTGCCTCCATTGCCAGACTTGAAGTTGCTGTTATTCTGATGATTATTCCCATTCCCTCCATGGTTATGTCCTCCATGGGTGCGATGAGTGTGTCCTCCCGAGTATAGGGTGTAGCGGGGCATCTGCTGAGCTCCAGAGCTTTACTTTCCATGGCCATACTTCTGCTTGCAGTTATGAATCTGCTGCTGCTTGCCTTCCAGGATGATGGCCTTGTCTACCAGGTCCTGGTAGTTGTTGAAGGTAGCCACCATTAGCTGCATTCCCAGCTCATCATTGAGTCCTTCTAAAATTTCTCCTGCTTTGCGACATCTGTGGCCACATCATCTGGGGCATAGCGAGCTAACTAACTAAACTCATCCACGTACTGCCCCATAGTATGATTCCCCTGGTGTAAGTTGCAGAACTCACGCCTTTTCAAACTCATGGCACCAGCTGAGACATGAGCGGTGCAGAAGGCCTACTGAAACTGATCCCATGTAACTATGGCAATGGGATAAATGGTGGTGTAGTTCTCCCACCAGGAGGCTGCGGTCCATCAAGCTGATGTGCGGCAAAGCGCAACTTCCATGCATCCATGCAACCAAGAGTTACTAGATGCCTTCCGATCTTGTAGAGCCAATCATCAGCAACAATCGGCTCGGTGCTGTTAGAGAACACCGACGGATTCAACCTTAAGAAACGGGTCAGGTTGTCAGGGGGTGGTGGCGGTGGATTTTTGTTGTTGTTGTTGTTGTTGTTGCCTCGTTTCTGGATGAGCATCTGCATCAAGGCATTCTGCTGCTGGATCAGCTGGATGAGCTCCAGTGGAAAGGTGAATTCGGGGTCACGTCTCAGAGGCATATGATGTTTTGGAGTGGATGAGAAATTAGAATAGAACAAGGGTCTAAAGAGAAAATGACACTACCCATATGCATGCAACAATCATTATCACACCAACCATTCATTTATTCAACTCAATCATAGTTCACACTCGGGATACAAGTCTTGTGACAAAACTAAAACATCGGCCTAATCAATCAACGATAAAATAAAAATAACATGGCAGTCATGACTAAGTGTTCTCCTCAGATATCCTTGCGTCCACCAGTGGTGCGTCTTCCGGTGGTGCGCCTCCTCTTGGTGCGTACTTCAGTGGAGCTCTCCTCGTAGTCCTCATCATTGCTCACTAAGGGTCCATCGTCATCATTCGGATAGAGGTCTTCTCCCGAGTCCATCTTCTCTTCCATCGCAACAACTTAAGTCTTCAGGTTCTGGATCCTCTTCAGAAAGTCCTTGACTTCTTCTTCATGCTCGTCATGGTCCTTGCGTGATTTATCCTCCAATTCCAATTCACGGAAGATCAGCTTCCTGAACATCTTCAAGCTTCTGCGCGTCTAAACCTCTAGAGTCCTGACGTGAGTCTCTAGGTCTCGAAAATATGAGAGAATGGAGTCATCATCCATGGTGCGCAGGATCTCTCCATTTGCAGTTCTGCGGAAAATCATGGCGTGGTCTGATTCATCGAGCTCGACCCTATACTCCTCCCGGAGGTGTCCAAGTGCATGATGAATAGCCATGTCCCTCTCAAGGATCCGAGTAGGGCGGTAAACCGGAAGTCAATGGGCTCTGAGAAGCTTCCGAAAGTCTTCCTTAGAATGTGCACCACAATCCTATAGCGAGTGTCCACCGGAAGTTCATTGGTAGGAGTCCCGATGATGGAGGGAAGAGCAATCTTAAACTTCCTGATGGTCTGAACCAACTACTTGCCGAAAGGCATCGTCTCATCCGGCTGACAAAACTCCGGCAGTAGGACTGGGATGTACTCGACGACTCAAGTCAGAAATGAACAGGGGAGAAATACCAGAAAATAAAAACATAAAATAAAATAATTTCTTCCTATGGCTTTTCGATCCTAGGGGTTGCGTCCTACGGTCAGCGTGTCTCTGATACCGTTTTGGCAATGAATTTTATTTTACACGCTGACCGTAGGACGGAACCCCTAGGATCGGAAAGCCATATGAAGAAAATATTTTATTTTATGTTTTTATTTTTCCATATTTCTCCACTGTTCATTTATGCTTCCCTTCGATTTCAACCTTCTAGATGGCCGCTGAATACATCCTAGTCCTGTTGCCGGAGTTTTGCCAGCCGGATGAGGATGCCTTTCGGCAAGCAGCTGGTTCAGATCATTAGGAAGTTGAAGATTGCTCTGCCACTCATCACCGGAATTCCTACCAATGCACTTCCGGCGGACACTCGCTATAGGATTGTGGTGCACATTCCAGGGAGAACTTTCGGAAGCTTCTCAGAGCCCATTACTTCCAGTTTACTGCCCCTACTTGGATCCTTGTGAGGGATATGACTATTCATCATGCACTTGGACACCTCCGGGAGGAGTACATGGTCGAGCTTGATGGATCATACCTCGCCATGATCTCCCACAGAACTGCAAATGGAGAGATCGTGTGCATCGTGGATGACGACTCCATTATCTCATATGTCCAAGACCTGGAGACTCACATCAGTACTCTGGAGGTTCAGACGTGCAGGAACTCGAAGATTTTCAGGAAACTTATCTTCTGTGAACTGGAATTGGAGGATAAAGCATGCGAGGACCATGACAAGCATGAACAAGAAGTCCAGGACTTTTTGGAGAGGATCCAGAACCTGAAGACTTATATTGACGCGATGGAAGAGAAGATGGACCTAGGAGAAGACCTCTATTCGAATGGTGACGATGGACCCTTAGTGAGCAATGATGAGGACTATGACGAGAGCTCCACTGAAGGACGCACCAAGAGGAGACACACCACCGGAGGATGCACCACCGGAAGACGCACCGCTGGAGGACGCAATGATATATGAGGAGAACACTTAGTCATGATCGTCATGTTATTTTTATTTTATCGTTGATCGATTAGGTCGATGTTTTAGTTTTATTGCAAGACTTGTATCCCGAGTTTGAACTATGATTGAGTTGAATAAATGAATGATTGGTGTGATAATGATTGTTGCATGCATACGGGTAGTGTCATTTTCTCTTTAGACCCTTGTTCTATTATAAGTTCTCATCCGCTCCAAAACATCAGATGCCTCCGAGACGTGACCCCGGATTCACTTCCCACCAGAGCTCACCCAGTTGATCCAGTAGCAGAATGCCTTGATGGAGATGCTCATCCATAACCAAGGCAACAACAACAACAACAACAACAACAATCCACCGCCACCACCCCCTGTCGACAACTGACCTGTTTCTTAAGGCTGAATCTGCTGGTGTTCTCTAGCAGCACCGAGCCGATTGTTGCTGATGATTGGCTTCACAAGATCGGAAGGCAACTACTAACTTCTGGATGCACGGATGCAGAGAAGGTGCGCTTCGCCACACATCGTCTTGATGGACCCGCGGCCTCTTGGTGGGAGAACTACACCACCACCTATCCCATTGCCACAATTACATGGGATCAGTTTTAGCATGGGCCTTCCGCACCTCTCATGTCTCAGTTGGTGCCATGAGTTTGAAGAAGCGCGAGTTCCACAACTTATGCTAGGGGAATCATACTGTGGGGCAGATGGACGAGTTCAGTCAGATAGCTCGCTATGCCCCAGATGATGTGGCCACAGATGCCGCAAAGCAGGAGAAATTTCTGGAAGCACTCAATGATGAGCTGGGAATGTAGCTAATGGTGGCTACCTTCAACAACTACCAGGAGATGGTAAACAAGGCCATCATCCTTGAAGGCAAGCAACAACAGATTGATAACCGCAAGCGGAAGTATGACCAGCGAAATTACATCTATGGAGCTCAGTAGAAGCCCTACTACACCCCATACTCGGGAGGACACAATCACCACACCCATGGATGACATACTCATGGAGGACATAACCATGGAGGGAATAGGAATAATCGTCAGAACAACAACAACTTCAAGTCTGGCTATGGAGGCAACGACAACCAACACCGTCCTTCTCCGGCTCAGAAGGATCTGAGTCATACCACTTGTTTCAAGTGCAAGAAGACATGACATTATTCCACCGATTGTCTAGAGGCCAAGCAGGGAAATGGAAACGACAACGGAATGAAAAATCATCAACCAAGAAGCCCAATCCTCTTCCCCGTGCTCAGGTGAACCACATTGATGTGGAGGAGGTTTACGACCAGCCGGAGACTATGGCGGAGGGCAGACGCGGTCGAGTAGCTCTTTGTAGAGGGTGGTGAGGATAAAAAAGATGTCAAAAAGATGCGCCTGAGCGAGGGGTTTTGAAAGGTCGGAGCGATAGGAGCTCGGGTGTGCTAACCGGTGAGGATTCCAATGATGAATGGCGGCATAGCGAGATTAGAACGGAGCGGGCGAGCGAGGTGGTGGTTTTTTTGAGGTAGGGTTTAGGGGGTTCGGTCGAGGGGTATTTATAGGGTATGGATTTGGAGGAGGGTGCAAGCCCGGGGCATTATCCCGAGAGATTCGCATGCGGCGGCAGGCATGAGCGGGATCCTGGCGTGGCTGTTTCGAAGGAAGGGGACGAGGGCGGGGCCCTCCTGTCACCAGGTGCGGGGAGCGGGGCGCGGGTCATGTGACCTGCCTGTAGCGGCTTCAGGTGGGGGGGGGCAGTTGGCGGCTGGGCCAGCTCGGCTGTTGGGCCGGCTGGCCTGGCGCGCTAGGTGTTTTTTTTGACATAAAAGAGAAATAAAGAAATAAACAAAAATAAAATTACTTTTATATAGACAATATATATATATATATCAAAATGAGCAGAAAAATAAATCCTAAATGATGCACTATTTTTCAGAGGCAAAATCCAAACTTTATAAAAACATTTTTTGAAAATTCCAAGTAAAACCAAATTTGAATTCAAATACTTTTGGCATTATTTTCTTCTGAATTTTTTTGAGGTGTCATGTTACCTCCTCTCATACTTTTGTCAGGGATTTTTGAAATGAATTTCAAATTCTAGTTCGAAGTGAATTCAAATTCAACAGAAAGTATTCAAATGCCTCTGAAATTTTCAAATTTCACATGGTTCAAAGGAAATGCAATAGATTCCTAGCTATAATTGTAAAACATTTGAAATTGAAAATTTGGGATGTTACACGCCGCCGGCCTCGCCTCCCTCGCCTCGTCCGGCATCACCTCCGCCCCCTCTCACAAAGGCAAGCCCCGCACCTCCCGCAAGACTTCCGCGGCGCCCAAGAAGAAGCAGCTGACGCCCGAGGAGCGGGTCGCGGAGTTGGCAAAGAGGAAGGGCCGGAGGCACGCGGGTGACGCAAGGAATGAAGCAGCGGACGCCGTCGCTCTCACCGCCGCCGCGCAGCAGGAGGAAACGAACGCCCGCGTCGCGGCGGCAACGAGGGAGGCCCTGATCTACCTAGGGTTAAACCCTGGCCAGCACGGTCTTGTCAGCGCCGCTGTGGCCGCATCCAGCACCGGCTCGTTCGTGTTTCCTCGGATGGTGCTGCCAGAGTCGCCGGCGCGTCAGCGACGCACCTGATTCCTGGCTTCCGCGTCTACTCGCAAGCCTCCCGACTCTTCGAGGAATGCTCGCCAGAAGTGAGCATGGTGGCGCCTTCCACGCCCGCGCTCGTGCCCATTGACCTCAACGCCACACCGGTGTATGGTGCCTCGTCATCCGGAGGGGCAAGGAAACGCGCGCGGAGATGCCAGCCGACGTGCTACCCGGCGCCCGCAACCTATTCGACAGAATGTCGGCGGCCGGCGACGAGGAAACGGCCAACCGTTTTATGAAGAACATCATCTTCGAGGGTAGTGCAGCGGCCGCTAACTCCGCTAGCAGTGCCGCTGCGGCTGGCTATGATCCCGATGAGACCCAAAGCCAAGACAGCCAGTGGCTGTTCACGCTGGCGACCTACGATCAAGATTCCATGCACGACGCCTTCATGGAAGATCAGGTCGGCCTAGACGGCTTCCCGCTCGACCATGAGTTCCCGGAGGACTACGACCACAAGAAAGAGGATGAAATGGGCATCGATGGCGAGCCTTTGTTCGAGGACGAGCTCGCCAACCAAGCCGCCGGGGCGAAGCCGAAGCGGAAGAGCAAGCGGATGAAGGCATTCTTTGTGAGTGTTGGAGGGACATTGGGAAAGACCCCAAGGTCGGCGCCGAACAAAAGGCATCGACCTTTTGGATTCGTGTCCATCGTGAGTTCCATGAGTGCAAGAAGTTTGTGCTGTGCCAAATGCATAGCACACACGGGTGTCCATTTTGAAACGATGGAGGGTGATACAACAAGAGTGCAACAAGTTTTATGCCACCTTGAGAGCATCAAGGAACGCCCAATGAGCGGCATCAGAATGCAAGACATGGTATGCATGCGCCCCTCTTTGTTTCCATTCCTGTTATGCTTGCATGTCCATTTGCATATCCATTTGCCCATATGCTTGCATTCTATTCATTTGCAGGCATTCAAGCTTTGGAGGCATTCAAGGTCCAACACGAAGGCAAGTCCTTCAACCTCTCCCATTGTTGAATGGTCATCAACAGGGAGGAGAAGTTCAAGGCGCAATATTCCGCCATCATTGCTCGTCGGGGGAAGAAAGCCATGGAGGAGGTTGGGGAGGGCGAGAAGCCACGGTCGCGAGGGAAGACCAACTCCAAGAAGGAGGACAAGCGGGATGCGACATCTATCGCCTTGCTCGCAACCGTGGAGGGCATGATGACCAAGAAGTACTCAAGGGAGGAGAAGGCCAACAAGACAAGGAAGAGCAAATGAACGCCTTCATGGAGATCTAAAGGAGGAGGCTTGAGATGGAGGCGGAGAAGCAAGCGAGGATGCTTGAGATGGAGGCAGAGAAGCAAGCTAAGATGCTAGAGATCGAGGCCGCCAATGCCAAGACCAAGGCAAAAGAAGTGGCTCTCGCTAGCATGATGACGGGGTGGAGATCATGAAGGTGGACCTCAACATAGTGTCGTTGAGGAAGAGGCCGTGGTTCGAGAAGATGTGGGCTGACATGCTCAAGTTCAATGATGAGTGATCTATGGCGGTGACCACCATCCCTTTTTTGCATGTCAGGCAAGTGTGCTGGCATGACGACGACCGAGATGGCGTGGTCAAATTCCCCGCCCCTTTTTGTGTGCTGGCATATGTGTGCCAGCCGCTGGCAAGTGCGTTGGCATGATCTGTGTGGTGTTTTTTGGAGCTGGCATTGTATGCCGGCCGCTGGCATGATGCCGGCATGAACTTTGGGGGACGGCATGGCCGCGGGCCTTTTCAAATTTGTGCGTGGACATGAAACGGGTCGCGGGTGCTGGGCGCACTGCCGACCCAAATCATAAACAGGGCGGACGCTAAGCAGACGGCCGACCCAAATGGACAACAAGAGAGTAAAAGCGCCATCCGTTTTGGTCGGTACGTTGGAGTTGCTCTAATACAATACCAATGTAACCTTTCGGCAACACTATACAAGAAAACACTTTCATAGAAAAGTGTATTGTACGGTGCATCATAATATGGCAATATTTATTATATGAAGAAAACACTCTCATGGATCTCCTTGTTTACACATGAATAAAAAAATCCGATGGGAAATACAACACAACGTCTATTGGTTTGATCGATGTTCTGTAGTTTCTACTGGAGAACACGGTACCACATCCAAATATATTTTGTACAATGTCATAAAATTAAGCTTGCTTTTTAAAATACAAGTAAGTTTAGCAACCAATTTTCAAAATTGAAAATACATACTAGATGAACGTAAATCAACTTATTTGGCCTTATGATTTTGAATAAAAAAATACTATAGATTGACCCTCTACGGAACACCCTCAACCAATGGGCCTAAAATAGACCCTCAATAGAAGTTTTACCATTGACATGTGAAAGAAAAACTAGTGGGCCTGGAATTGGGCCCATTGAGATTTGATATTGTCATCTGATGATGATGGGCCTGGAAAAAAATGGACTTTCCTTTCTTCTCCCAAGTCCCACCCATTTCAAAACCTAGGGTTTTCCCCTTCGTGACCCCCTTTATAACCCCCAAACATTGCAAAGTCCATCGAGCCTCCGCCGCCGCCGCAACCAACCATGTTGGCCATCATCTAAATCTCCTCTCTCGTCTTAATCTCTTCTCTCGTCTTCGCTGTTGAGTCGAATGCCCCTTGGAGTGGTATGATATTCAGATCTATCAAGATTTAAAGTGATTCACGACGCCTGGTAAGCCCTACGGTATATCCGATCTATGCTAGCGCAGTTAGATCTTTAGCCCATTGTTATGATTATGCCTCACCCTATTATTCTATAAATCCAGTATGCATCATGCTTTTGTTCTTCCCAACACAAGACGGCTGTATCCATGTTCATAGTTTCTAGATGTTTTAGTTGTGCATAGATCCATGTGGGATATAACTAGCGGTTTTCTTGATAAGATTGACGTATTCGTCTTCTCACTTTGAGTGTGTGTGTGTGTGGGGGGGGGGGGTATAAATTCTTGTGAAACACACAATAATGTTGTTGTTGTTGTCATCCTCGCATTGGAAATTTGGCCATGTTGGAAGAATGATCTAATGCCCTATATATATGGAAGAAAGAACTCCACTAGGCCACTAGGAAAAATAATTTTTATATTCATGATATTAAATTTATTTTTATTAAAATATTGCAAATTAGTATAATGCTACCTTTTCTCTCATGATGACCATTGGGTTGCTAGTTACGCCATACCTTTCTTGTCTTAAGACAAGGATGGTAATATACACAATATGTGCATGTTTCTTGGTTTACTAAATTTTGATAATGGAATCATCGAATTTGTAAATATCATCAAGACAAAATAAAGTTTGTTTGGCAAATCCTCTAGAAGGATAAACATGGGGAGCACATGAAGGTCTATTAGTGGATAGATCGGATAAGGTATCAAAATCGGATTTCCTGGTTAGATCAATATATAGAAATGTGCAAGTGCGCCTTGCCAAAATATGCATGCGACCACCCTATATATATTCCTAGCATTCATGTATGATGTGTACTTGTGTGACCAATATTTGTATATAAATATGGGATAAATAGTGTTCTATTTTATTCCCTGAAGAGCTTATATGGAAATAATATTTATGTTGGTTGTTAGATCTGTAACAAAAGGACTCTACATGAGTATTCTTGAAAATAACTAACGCAATTTGGAATAATCATTGAATAATCAGAACAAAAATCCAAAATTGAAAGCGTTTCATATGTAGATTTAGCCCTCGAGTGGAACTTGTGTGGTATTATATTCCATTATTACCATTGCAAAAGTATTGTGCTAATGTATCATATATCTCCTATTGTATTGCAGAGAGAAGTACCTACCATAAGTAAAGGTCCAATCATGGTACGTCATAAAAAACAGTATAACACTATGGGCGTGGTAGATAATATGCAAAATGTCAAGGTAAAAGAAGAGGAAGATGAAAATATTAATATGAAAGGGAAAAGGAAGCAAAATAAAGCTGAAGGTGGTAAGAAAGCAGAGGAGAAGCAAAATTCCTCGAAGCGGAAGATGGATAAGAACAAGGAGGAGAAAGAGAAGAAAATGAGAGTTGTTGATAAAAATGATGATGAGAAGGAGAGGGAGGATCGGAGCAAAAGAAAGGAAAATGAGAAGAAGGTGAAGTCACATATGGAAAGAAACGAGGATAATGATAATAAGAAAGAAGAACAAGGGCAGCGAGAAATTGAGAAAGAGAAAGTAGAGGAAGAAAAGGAGATAAATAAGCAGAAGGGAAGGAAGGAGGAAGAGGATTCGAAGGAAAAGGATAAGGACCAGAATGACAAAACAAATTGCCCTCACTTCTTCAGGACACTCATATCCTATTCATTTATGGAACACATGGTAGGCTTTCTTGATTCATAACAACAAAGAAAGGGACTAACTCATTTTAGCTGTTCCATTTTTACCTACCATATTTTTGCATGATTGTTGTGAAGGTTATCTTTTTTCCATTGCGGTTCACTTTTAGGAATGGTGCTCTCTAATTTGATAGAGTTAAAATTGTACATACATAATCTATTTCACCCAATATATTATTTGTTCAATTTTTGATTGATATGTTTGAAACATGGACTATACAATGCTTTCTGTCATTGAGAAGGATAAAAGAGATAACATATCCAAAATATAAACTACATGAAAGTTGATATTTTTTGTATTTACAAAAAATGTAGATTCTAAATAAAAGTGACATATGTAATATTTTCGCAAAATATAATGCCAATTGAGCAGTGACTGATAGCTGGGATTGCACTATAGGAAGGCAAGGTTAAATGCCATATATGCATGTTTGGGTTGTGCTCGACGTGTTCAACCATTACTAATTAATTTGTATGACGACATATGTTGCAGACCATTCCAGTAGGATTTCACAAATACTTGGAAGATTGTACAGGGATGGTTTCCCTGAGAGGTCCAAGCGGGAATAAATGGCCTGTAGAGCTGGCTAAAATCTCCGGGGAGCTACTCTTTGCGCGTGGATGGAAGGAGTTCCTCTCCGACAATCGCATCGGTTATGGTTACCTGCTGGTATTCCGTTACGATGGGCAGTCACAGTTCTCAGTGACTATTTTCTTGCCATCGTCCTGCGAGGATCCCTATGCGTATCTCGCCCAGCCGCAGTGCAAGGACGTCGACTGGCACCAGTGCACCAATGTAGATGGTGTTGCCCCTCAAGAAGAAGACACTCACAGTGGCACTAGTGCAGATGGTGCACCACAAAATGAAGCTTCAGAAGAAGAAGATGCTTCAGAAGATGAAGATGCGGAGGAAGTTGAAGACGCATTATCAGAAACTCCGGGGAATGAGGAAGACAGTGAATGTCGCATGTGCAATGATGATGCATTGGAACCAGTGCAACAACAACAGGAGGATCTACGCAAGACCGACGATGGTTTTTTGATCGGGAAGAGGGCTAGGTTTAGGAAGGTTGATGATATCATGGCAGAAGTGGACCGATCCAAGAAGTCCAAGCCTGCGGAGAGGAAGAACTCTGAAGGTCCATTTGGTGATCCAACTTCTGGGGGAGGAGCATCAAGCGATAGTTTGGCAGGTAATTAAGGAGAACCCTCTTATCGATCGATCGATTTCAAAATAATTAGTACGTGTAGTACTTTTTACGTGTATGTTGTTATGAGATGGCTTGATTTTGTAAAATGATTCTGATAGTCTTGTTATCGAGCTAACCTTTGTCTACGTGAATATCGAACTGTAAGAAGAATCGGAGCATCGTCCACCCAAGAAGTCCAAGGCTGGGGAGATAAGGTCTCCATCTGGTGATTCACCTTCTAAGGCGGCAACATCAAGTGACAATTTTGCAGGTAATTCGGAATAACCATTAGATGTATCGATTTCAAATTAACTATATATTGTGATGGCTAAATGTTGTCACATGATTCATAGGCTCTTGTTATCTAGCTAACCTGTGTGCACATCCATTGTAAGCAGAGTTGGACAGTCATCCATCCAAGGAGTCCAAGGCCGAGGGGAAAAGCTCTGCTCCTTCTTTAATTGGTTATACTGGGTCTTCTTCTTCAGCATCTAAAAGCGTTCCCCTCAAAAAAGCTTCGAAAGAAACAATATCAAATGACAATTTGGCAGGTAAGGAATCAATTTCAAAATGAGTAGAACTTGTTTACACACACACATACATACATATACATACATACATACATACATACATACATACATACATACATACATACATACTGTATATATATATGTATGTATATATATATGGCTTAGATGTTGTGTCATCAAGCTATTTATATTCTCTGCTAGCAACATATCACTGGTCTTATACTGTAAAATGGTTCCTATCCATATGTTCTTATCATCGAGCTAATGAACCTTACCCACATATAGTTCATACAGGTGTATTCGCACCAGAATCAGTGTGCACGGACTTAACCATGTGGCACAATTCTTTTGGTAAAAGGCTTAGTAAGCAGAATCAATTCCCGATGTTCAACAAGAGTAATGGTGAAAACCAACCTGGCAGAGGTAAATCTCTTTGTTTCTTCCTTCCTTCCTGTAAGCGCACCCTTTTATTATACTGCTAGTACTAAGTAGAACAAACTTGAAGTGAACTAGTCTGATAGTCTGCATCTTTTTATACCAGTTCTCATCAAGGTTATGAGAAGGCTGGGATTAATGTCGCAGAGGCGTCCAGTAACTCAAAGGGAGAAGGAATATGCCATGGAGAGGGCGCATAGGTTCAAATCCGAGAGGCCCTTTGCCATCAAGGCAATGAAGCACAACGATGTCTATGCCTCGTACTTCATGGTAATTGATCAATTCAATTTCTTCTCTCGATAGTTGACACATACATTAAAAATCTGCATTGCTCATTGACTGATCGTGATCGACGACAGATCATCCCGGACAAGTTCGTGAAAACATTCCTCCCCAAAGAGAGCAGGAAGATGACGCTATGGGACCCGCAGGCGAAGCCATGGAAGGTGTGGTACGAGTACACCGGCGGTGAGCGTCCCCGCGCGGCGTTCAACGCTGGGTGGGGGGCGCTCGCCATGGAGAACAACCTGGAGAAATGGGACGTGTGCGTGTTTGAGCTCCTGGACCAGGAATACAACATCAAGCTGCACGTTCACAAGGTCGTGCTGATGATCACCCCCTGCATCCTCGCCCCAAAACCTCGCATAGACGAGTGATAATTCGTTCATAGGCGTTTTGATCTAGTGTCGTTAATGAACCTTTCCATCCTATTGTTGTTAAAACATAACATTAAGAATTATGTGTTTGTTGTTGTGGCTAATTACTGGATTAAGGAAAAGGTAAGCATGTAGACTTTCCTTTCTTCTCCATGTCTCAATCCCCTTCATAACCTAGGGTTTCCCGTTGCCGAATTCCCTTTATATATAACCCAGAAATCTTGCAAAATCCCTCGAGCCGCTGCTGCCACAACCAACCATTTGACTTGGATGGATCTCTTATGTTGTCCTCTCGTTTGAATCGAAGCCCCCTTGGTGAGGTCGTCTGAACTTTGAAGATCCATCCAGATCTCAATTGGTTCACTACGCTTGGTAAGCCTACGCTCTGTGTATCAGATCTATGCTAGCGTAATTGAATCTTTAGCCCATTCGCACTATTATGGTTCTCAATCGGCTTAGGATTCTATACACAATCCATGGTGCATCTTGCTTTTGTACTACTTCCCACCACAATAAATGGTGTATCCATATTCCTAGTTTTTCGCGAACGTTTTAGTTCAGCATAGATCAACTTGTGAGATGTAACTAGAGGTTTCTGCAAGTTGACAAAATTGACTTATCCTTCTTCTCATTTTGTGCGCCTCTTAGACGCATGTTATATTCCTAATGTTGTATTCAGTTTTACTAAAATATTGGCGATTATTGTAATGCTACCTTTTCTGCAATGATAGTCCATCGGTTGCTAGCTAGTTATTAGGCCATACATGTGTTGTCTCAAGACAAGGTGCAGATTTGAATCATCCATTAATATATCAAAGCCGTATATGCAAGTTTCATGGTTTACTGAATTTGCACAACAGAATGATCGAATTCGTAAATCTCTTCAAGAAAAAACAATGTATTTTTTGCAAATGCTTTAAAAGGATAAAAAAAGGGGAGCACATGCTAGTGGATACATCAGATTGGGTGTCAAAACCTTATTTCCTAGCTAGAGGGATGTATACAGATATGCAATGCAAGTAGCTAGCTAGGCTGCAACACAAAATATGAATGTAGCCACTCTATTTATATATTCCTTTCTACAAAAAATGGGCGGCCCCACTCCCTCATGTGAAAAAGGTGTGACCATTTTCACGCCTAAAAGACGTCACGTGGGCAACGCGTGACCTATTTAGGAAAAGAACCAGCCAGCTGGTCAGTCCAGTGTGTGACTAAAATGCACTACCAGATAAATTCTATGACCGCACTAGTGCCATTTACTCTTTTTTCTTCTATCAAGAGCTTGTATGGAAATTATATTTATGTTGTTTATTAGTTTTGTAACGACGGAGTCTGTAGGAGTGTTCTTTAAAATAAGTCATGTAGTTAGGAATGACCATGCAAACAAACTTGCAAAGTGTGTCATATGTAGACTCAGCTCTTGAGTAAAACTTGAGTAGTAGTTTATACCATTGTTACCTTTGCAGAAGTATTATACTACCATATGCATATATCTCCTATTGTATTGCAGAGAGAGAAGTTCATTACATAAGTAAGGTCCAATCATGGTAGGTCATAAAAAATAATATGGCACTTTGGGAAAGGTAGATAATAAGCAAAATGTGAAGGTAAAAGAAGCGGAAGATGAAAATATGATTATGAAAGAGAAAAAGAAGTAAAATAAAAAATAAGGTGATAAGAAAAAGAGGAGAATCATAAGACCTCTAAGAAGATGGATACGGACAAGGATAAGAAAGAGAAGAAAATGAGAGCTAATGAGAATAAAAATATTAAGAAGGAGGAGGGGGTCGGAGGGAAAGGGAGGAAAATGAGAAGAAGGTGACGGCACATAAAAAAAAGAGGAGGCGAATGAGAATGAGAAAGAAGAGAAGGAGCGGCGAGAAAACAAGAAAGATATTGAGGAGGAACAAAAGGAGATAGATGAGCAGAAGGGAAGGAAGAAGAATGATAAAGGGGAGGAAAGAGATGAGAAGGACCAGAATGACAATATTTTCTGCCCTCAATTCTAAAGGACGATCATAGACGATTTATTCATCGAACAAGTGGTTGGTTTTCTTGATTCATAAAAACAATTAAAGTGACGAACTCATGTTTGGTGTACCATTTTTATCTACCATATTTACATGATTGTTGTCAAGATTCTCTTTGCCATTGCGGTCCACTTTAGGAATGGTGCTTACTAATTTGACAAAGTTAAGATCGTACATAGTCTTTTTCATCACAATTTTTGTTCGAGTAGTTATTGATATGTTTCAAAGATGGACTACACTATGTTTCCGGACTTTAAAAACAAGTAAAAGAGAGAATAACATATCCACACACATATGAGTATGTTATATCCTAATATAATCTGCTTCATGAAAGTTGATATTATTTGTATTTACTGTTTTGTAGATTGTAAAGAAAAGACACACATGTAATATTTCCCCTAAAATATAATGCATGTTTGGATAGGGGATTTGCACCCAATCCCGACATTAGTTTAGATTGATTATTTACAGCACTAGCCATCACCCAACTCTTCAAATCATTCTTCAAGACTACTATTGAACATGTCATTAATAAAGGGCTAAAATTGATCATTTTTGATGGGTGCTGAGCCCATCACCAATCTGTTGTGCTCGTATTTGATCCTGGGATCAGAATAGTTATTCGCGATCGGGCTTGTAAGGAGGCGCGGAGATGTTATCTGAAAAGGCAGCCAACTTCCCGTAAAAGAAAAAAAGCGCCGCGCCTCCCTGGCTCCGGCGCGCCTCCGCCGCCGCCTCCCTGGCTCGGGCGCGCCTCTCGGCTCCGCCGCGCTTCTCGCCGCCGCCTCCCTCGACCCCGACGTGCGTCCGCCGCTGCCCACCCTAGCCCCGACGCGCCTCCGCGGCCGCTCCCCGGTCCCGGCGTGACTTGACCTCCAGGCCGGGCCGCCGCGAGCCTCCACCTCCCGGCTTCCCGGCGCCGCCCCGCCGGCCTCCTCCCACAGCCCCGCCAGCTTCCCCATGCGAGCCAACCAGGCCAGCCGGCCACCCCCGCAAGCACCCGCCCCGTATGTTTTCTTGGTTCAGACTAGGAGCAGGGACAAAGACGTCGACCCGAGGCGGAACCCCTGCTTCCGCTTGGTTCCATCCATGGCAGCACACCACCTCTCCCCCATCGTCCACCTGCGATGTTCATGTCCACAGGTGACCTTCTTTCCAAACGCTTACTGACCTTCCTCCTCCTGTTGCTTCCACCTCTCCTCTTAGATGATTGAACTCTGTCGCATGGAGCAGTAGAACTGCTGGCGTGTCCTGCGCCAATTCCATATTTGTGTGCCTTGGCTTCTAGAGGTGCCACGGTGAGAAACCGACTCATCCAATTTTGCAGGGTACTAATGAAGTTCAGAATGAATGTGGATTAAGGTTCAGGATGTGCAGTATTTTTTTAGTATATTCAGAGTGTTTCTTTCCCGTTTTTCATTTCTTAGTTTCTTCATAATTTATTAGATAATTTCCAAGACTAACATTCCATCTTCTGAAGCTTATAGTCTCATGTGCGTACTAAAATAAACACATTTGCTCAGTATACTCTGCATCCGTGTGAAATTATATGAAAAGGAAGGAACGGTTTGGCTGTAGTACCGGTTCAAGTTGAGTTCTCGCTGCAGATGCTTCAATTTGTATTTCCAAGTATTTAGTTCTCTATATATTTTGTATGATGATGCATCTCCCTGGATCAGTGCCAGACTTTACAAACACGGATGCTTTGAAAAATAACAAATATGATGTTTTGATACACCACGGTGTCTGTTTCTTAGACCGTCGTCTCAATTTCTCTGGCAGTACACCCCTCCCTCTGCAGCCTCTACTGCTACTTCTTCACCTTCGCTATATAGCTAGCTTATGGTGCTCTGTTTCCTTCGCCCGCAGCTTCCATTTCAGTCGTTGAACCTGCAGATGGAGCATGACATGCAGCAGTGTCACCCCAACAGGCATGCGACGTCGACGACGACAGGGTGTGGCGTGCGTCTGTCCGGCATGCTGGGCATGGTGCCGAGGGGGCCGCAGTTCAAATTGGCTGGGGTTTAAAGTTCAAGTAGTGCTATTGTGTGGTGGCAAAGGACCATGCAGGCTGTTTTGTTACTGAAAAAATGCGTGACACATGAAGGCTTATAGGCTTCGCTGATGAAAGAGATGCTAGCATGCAGAGATGCAGTCAGAGTTGGCAGCTGAAGTGGTTTCTCACATGGGCTGATCGAAACAGATAGCAACAAGTTAATGCTTCTTGTATGTATACGGATGTAAACATGAGTTCTCACTTCTGAAGTTAATACATTTGATTTGAGAAAATAAATGTCGACAGCCTTGAAAAAAATTAGAAAGTTTAAGAGAGCAAACCAACGCATCCACACCCCACCCCCGCCCCCCCCCCCCCCCCCCCCAAAAAAAAGCTATTTTTATACTTGGCAGAAAATGGTTAGGTCCAGTAGTAGTACATTCTCTCATTAGTGTAATGTAACTTGTAAATGAAAATTAATGTCATAGTGGTTCAACATGTCTTATATGAGCCGTTCAGACAAAAAAGCAAAATAATTCGTGTACATAGTACTTCAGTTTTTGTTATGGGATAGTTCACTGTGCAAAAAATATGGAAAATTAGCCGAGAGGAACACTAGTAATTAAAAACATAGGATATAAAAAGATATTGTATTTTCTCATTTCTAATAATAAGCAAGAAGTTTCAAAATAATAGAACAAAGCAGTTTGATGCTTATAAAACTTTTAGATATTTCCTGTTTGTAAGAAATAAAACCTGGAAGTTCAAACAAGAGAGAGAGAGAGGGAGAGGTTTAATATTTATTATAAAATAGAATTTTCCCATTTGAAAAACAAAACCAAGAAGTTCAAATTAAATTAACAGAAAGGTCCGATGCTTATAAAAGAATAAAAAATTATTTTGTTTTTGGCTTTTTAAAAATTGCTCATAGATGGCGTACAATCTGGAAAAAATGTCTATATGAACAAGTCGCCTTTGTCGTCGCCCACCCCGGCCCCGACGCACCTCCATCCGCTGCCCCCGGTCCCCACGTGACTCTCGCCGCCGACCCCCGATCCTCGATGCCACCAGCTATGGCTCTCGCCCGGACTGTGGAACCAACGAGCACCTCGGGGGTCGCTCGTGGCGTCGGGGGCAGAACCTCGCTCGCACACCTAAGAAAGCCATGCTATAACCCCCTCCCGCCTCGCTCAGGATGATCGGATCACATCACATAGAGGATTAGACCCGTTGGCATGGCTGGCGTCTGTTCCTCACCGTCAACGCTTATACTCATCCATTCTCTGCATCCACGCAAAGCTGTGCTTCATTTTTCGTAGATGCAGCAAGCACTGCTCTCCCTCTCATAGATGGAAAAAAAATCCAAATATGTTGACGGGAAGACCACAACAAGATCAAACAAAAAATAGAGCAGTTCAAAAATAACATGCCACTTTGCTACGGATATTTGACCATTTGTAAATAAAAAAACAAGAAGTTCAAATTTAAGAAATAGAGCAGTTTAAAATTCATTAAAAATCACCATTTCTAAAAAAATAGATTTTTCCCATTACTAAAGCGAAACGAAGAGAAGTCCAAATTAATAACTGCTGGAAGTTCACGTATTACATGGTGTGCATTTCGTATGAGAAGAAAAGAATAAAAATGCAAAGTTAAAATTTGTTGCTAGAAGTTCAGGTGCTCAATGTGGGAAAGTTCAAATATTCTTGTGAAAGAGGTTCACCATGTATTTACATGTTCAAAAACACAAAAATATGTTGTTTTGGTGTTCAAGCACGGGGAAGTCGCGTGTTTTCAACAGCTTTTCATTGGTATATCATTTGCTCAATTCCGGTGAGTGGTTTGGGAGTTATGGGCAAAAAACACGTCAAAAACAGAGTGGAGTTCAAACAAACATGTCCCAAAAGTTCAACTTCTTCACACAGGCATTTTTGGAGACTCTGTTTTCACGATGAAGGCATAACGCATGATCTCAGAAGTTCAGATTGATAATTGCCAGAAGTTCACGTACTACACGGTGTGCATTTTGTATTAAAAATGAATTAAAAGACAAGGTCCAATTTTGTTGTTGTTAGAAGTTCAACTCCTCGGTCGGAGAAAGTTAAAAAAATTATTGTGAGAGGTTTGTACCAAATGAATATCATTTGTGTAACACTGACGAATGGATAAGAAAATTACAAACAAAAATGTGTCACAGAAGTTCAACATGAAAACAGCAGGAAGTTCACCTACTACACAGAATGAATTTCAGATAAAAAAATTTCAAATCGTCGCGAGTATGAAAAAATGATCAACACGGTAAAGTTGCGGGTTTACAACAGCTTTTAATCGGTATATCACTTGCTCAATTCCGGTGAGTGGATGAAGAGCTACGAGCAAAAAAAGCACGTGAAAAAATAGAGTGAAGTTCAAGTAGACATGCTCAGAAGTTTAAGTTATTCACACGGTGCATTTTCGAAGAATCTGTTTCGCGATAAAGGCAGAACGAATGATCTCGCCGTTTTCGAAATTACTTGAAAATGGCTAGGAATCAGAGAAAGCCATCAATATGAAAAAGTTTCGCATTTTCTGTAGCTTTTCAATGGTATATTATTTGCCCTATTCCGATAAAGTTTGTAGAAATTATAGCGAAATTATGTTTTAGCCATTTTTAAAATTGACTTAAAACCATAAAGAATTGGGAGAAACCATATATATATACCAAAAAGTTCCGCATTTGTTCAAGATTTCCAATACCATACCATTTTCTGCATTCGGACGTAAATTTAAAAAATTAGCTCGAAAATATGAACTCGGTGGAACTTGTACCATTTTCTAAATTACTCTTAAACCGTTCAAAATTAGAAAAACTTTCAACATGAAAAAGTAGCGCATTTTCATAAGTTTTCCAATGCCATATCATTTGCCTTAATTAGATTGGCCGTTTTGAAATGACATCGAAAATACGAACTCGGCTGTTCAGTTCGCGAAATTTTACGATTTTTCAAATTACTCTTTAAACATAGGGAATTAGAGAATACTGTCAACATATGGAAGAAGCGGTTTTGCAGCATCTTTCCAACGCCATATTATTTGCCTCATTCCAATAAACGGTTTAGAAATGCGATCGAAAATACGATTCACATTTTTTGTATGAAGAAAAAAGGTTTTCAAAACTACTCTTAAACGGCTTACATTTTGTCAAAAAAATAATTTGGGTTATGATACTCATGTCCATATCTTTCCAACGGTGTACCGCAAGCCCCATTTGGACAATGTTATGGGAAGTTCAACCTAACATTGGGGGGAAGTTCAGGTCGACCAACTCAGGCAGTAAAATTACAACAGACGCATGTTCATCACGTCCCGACAGCAAAATCCGCCAATGAGCGAGATTCCTATTTAAAATGGGCATTTAGTTGCTAAAAACCATTTGCAGATTACATTTACATCACATAGAACACGACTAACCAGAATAATTCGCGCGGGGAGACACAGTTGCCAAGGTAGCCCGAAGGTCGGGTTCCTACAGAGGGAAGTTCAGGCATGTAACTCAGGAAGTTCATGTTGTGATCAAAATAGTGTTTGACTATATATATATATATTATTCATCACCCTGGGTGAGAAATAGTTATTCTTCACCTCCTCTCTATTTTGATGTCAATGCACTGTATTTTTAGGTCTCGTAAATTTTGCCTTATTTCATACGTAAAAAGAGAATGTAAGAAAAATATATACTCACCGTAAAAAATATTTTATATTACGTAAAATTACAAACATAAAAATATAGTGTAAAACATACATAAAATGCGAAATTTCTGCTCTTATAACCTATTTTCTTTGTTTTCTTATACCAAATTTTACGTAGTGAATCAATATGAATGTAAGTATTTGTATTTCAAACGTAATTTATTTATGAAGCGATCGTAAAATTAGCTGGGTGAAGAATAACTTATTCTGCATCTTGGGTGATGAATAGTACTAATATATATATATATATATATATATATTGACTTCCACAAATACTTGGAAGAGTATACCGGAGTATTTTCCCTGAGAGGTCCAAGCGGGAATAAATGGCAAGTAGAGCTGGATAAAATGTCCCGGGAGCTAAGCTTTGTGCGTGGATGGAAGGATTTTCTCTCGGACCATCGCATCGTGTACGGCTGCCTACTGGTATTCCATTATGATGGGCAGTCATGATACGTTTCCAACATATCTAGAATTTTTTGTTGTTCCGTGCTATTAAAGTATCAATCTTAGATGCTTAATATACATTTACTAGCAACTTTATATCATTTTTGGGATTAACATGTTAACCTAGTGCCCAGTGCCAGTTGTTGTCTTTCGCTTATTTTTTACTTTGTAGAATATCAATACCAAACGAAGTCCAATTGCCACGAAACTTTTTAGATTTTTTTTCTGGTGACAAGAAACCCTGGAAGCTTCTGGAGTACATGAGAGGAGGCCTGTGGGGCCCACTAGATACCAGGGTGCGCCAGGGGCCTCTGGTGCACCCTTATGGGTAGTTGGGCCCACACACACACCCTTGACCTACCTCCGACTCTATAAATACTCTAAAATCCCAAAAACCCTAGGGGAGTCGACAAAATACTTTTTCCACCACCGCAAGTTCCAGAACCACGAGATTCAATCAAGAGGCCTTTTCTGGCATTCTGCCGGAGGGAGCAACGATCACAGAGGGGTTCTTCATCATTCTTGCTGCCCCTTCGATGATGCGTGAGTAGTTTACCACAGACCTACGGGTCCATAGTTATTAGCTAGATGGCTTCTTCTTCTCTTTTTGATCTTTAATACAATGTTCTCCAATTCTCCTCGATGTTCTTGGATATCTATTTGATGTAACTCTTTTTTTGTGGTGTGTTTGTTGGGATCCGATGAATTGTGAGTTTATGATCAGATCTATCCATGATATTATTTGATTCTTCTTTGAATTCTTTTATGCATGATTGTTATAGCTTCGTATTTTTTGTTCGATTTATTGGTTTGGTTTGTCCAACTAGATTGATTTATCTTGCCATGGGAAGAGGTGCTTTTGATGGGTTCGATCTTGCGGTGCTCAATCTCAGTGACAGAAGGAGACATGCCACACATGTATCGTTGCTATTAAGGGTAACGATATGGGGTTTATTCATACATGAGTTTATCTTGTCTACATCATGTCATCTTGCCTAATGCATTACTTCGTTTTTCCATGAACTTAATACACTAGATGCATGTTGGATAACAGTCGATGTGTGGAGTAATAATAGTAGATGCAGAATCATCTCGGTCTACTAATCTTCGACGTGATGCTTATATACATGATCATTGCCTTGGATATCGTCATAATCATTTGTTTTTCTGCCAATTGCCCAATATTAATTTGTTTACCCACCGTATGCTATTTTCTCGAGAGAAGCCTCTAGTGAAAACTATGGCCCCTGGGTCTATTTCCTATCATATATTGAAACCAAAAATACCTAGTTGCAATTTTATTTTATTTATTTTCTTTTGTGTTTTAGTTATATCTATTTATCAAATATCATAGAATTTATGGATTTTTATTTCTGTGCCCCTGGTTCGTTAGTTGTACTCATTCATCCCCACGCTCTTAACTTTTGCTCACTTTTCCCCACTCCACTCCCTTGCCCGAAACCCTCAGAACAGGTTACAACGGACGTTGTCGTCAGGTCAATGCCTTTGACCGTTAACTCTGACGAGTGGGGATGAGTGGGGCCGCGTCCACCTTTGACCGTTTACCCGTATAGTGGTTTCGTATGCTGACCGTACAGTGGTATTCATATACATGGGCGCATGCAACTGACCGCGGTCGTGGGGTAGCACGTGTCCATGGGACATGCCCGAAATGTCCCATCATATAAAGAGGGGGAACCACCTCCCGGCGTATCGCCCCTACCATTTCCCCCAGGGTTTTCCCCCAAATCCCCTCCCTGCCGCATCATCTTCCTCTCCCCCACCGGTCTCTCTCTCCTCCGCTGCCTCCACCGCACCGTCTCGCTCTCCCCCACCGCATCCTCTTCCTCACCTTCATCGCCTCCATCTGTCCGATGGCGGAAGCTCTTGGCGTCGCCGGCGCAGCGGCCGGAGATGTAGTGGAGCTGCAGGGCACGGTGACCGCGGATGAAGTGAAGGATGTTGGCGGCATCCACGGCGGTGCAGGGAAACTCGCAACCGCTGCGGATGTGGAGAAGGAGGTGGCGGGCTCCGCCTTAGCACTGCCAGAGCAGAAGGTGACGGCGTCGAGCGGCGCAGTCCATCCCGATACCCCCGATGCGCAGACTGGCGAGGAGCAGGAGGTATTTGCACTTGCTTGTTAGTTGCAATATTTAGAATATTAGCTTGTAGAGTTAGTTGCATTGGTTAGATTGTGATTCATACAGTAGTACAGATGGTTAGAGTAGTTGGTTTGACGGATGGGCCGGGGTTTTCTGTATGGGGGGATGGGGGTTTTTGTACTAGGGTTTGTTGGATTACATTCGTTGCAAAAATGCTAGATAGATCTGTATGAGAGATAGGGATCGTTGTGCTTCAATGCTACATAGATGTATGCTTATTAGATTTTGTTTTTAATGCTACACAGATTGGGGTTTTTAATGCTACAGACATGTATGCTTATTAGATTGGGTCCCTATTAGATTTGTTTTTGAATGCTACACAGATTGGGGTTTTGAATGTCATATGCCCAAATGGGATCCATTGATTAAGAATTTATTTGATTCATTAGTATATAAATTTGTCCACAATATGTAGTTATATTAGCTCTGTTGTTCAATGTGTGTGCATGACAATGGAAAATGCAAATAGGATCATAGTATATTAGCCCTATGATCAATGTGTCACGTGTGCATATCTAAATTTCCCCCAATTTTCAATTGGCTTCTGTATTTACTAGTGATGGATGTAATTTTATATTCAGGAGGATGATGGTTGGTGGAAAAAGAGGAAGCTGACCCTTACTGGGTTCGACTCGTACGATCCAAAGTATAGTGACGACGAAGAATATGAGGTAAGCTTACTTGAAATTTAGATTGTTCATTTAGTTCCTTTGACATGGTGTATATGAATCTATAATGTATTAATGTAATTCATTCATGTGTGCAGTATGATTCTGGAGAAGATGTGTACAAGGGCAACATTGTGTCCTTCACAATGAAGGAGGTGGAGAAAATCAAGGCCAAGGGAGTTGCTTCCTTCTACAACCGCAAGATCGAGAAGTGGCACTGCCCCTAATGCACCACCAAGCCAAAGCCAAAGGATGGCCGCTTCAATCACCTTGTGTCTTATGCAGAGGATGTAGCGATTCGTGGGGAGGACTACATGATCAGGGGGCAGCATGCTGCCCTCGCGAAGGCCTTGACACCGGTGTGATGTGATGATGTGATGAACTGAATGTGGCAACATGTTTTATCTTTATCTTTTGGGTTACTTTTGGTAAACTGAATGTGACTGTTTATGATGTGTTGAACTGAATCTATGGTGATGGTAATAATGTATTATGCTATCTATATTTGTCAGTCCTTAAATTTGCCCGTGGTGTATGGTTAGTTCTGTTTAGATGTTGTGAACTATGAGTTTATGTGTTGCAATGATCACACATGTTGTTTCAGTGTTGTTTCACTGATCAGACATGCTGCTTTTTCTCACCAGTTTAGGTGTTGCAATGATCACACATGTTTATTAATCAAATGCATGCTTTTCCCACCAGCATGTTTCATTATCCAATGTTTTGAACTCACATTCGACAGGACAGTATAAATTAAAAAATGCAAAAAATAAAACCTTGGCAAACTATCTATGTTTGTGTAGGAGATCATGTGTGCAAAATTTGAGGTGATTTAGAGGAGGTCAAAGAAATTTGAATTTGAGAAATGTGCTCCAAATGAGCTCCCATGCTAGGGTAAACCACCCATTTGTAATCAAGTTTTTTTGGACCACTCTAAATGAGCCAAATGTTTTTTTATTAATGCCTATTCAATCTATATAGTGTAGATTCGAAGTCTCACTATTTTTTGAATTAATCTTCATATTTTTACATTTTCTTTTGAAAAAATATGCTTTAATATAAAACTATTAAAACACGTTTAAAATATGAAAATGGAAAACTAAGTTCAGATCCTTCTTATTCACTTTGAAATAAAGCTTTGGTGATTTTTTTTAAATTTTTCAAAAACATAAGGTAACCCTACCTCCTCTCCTTGAACTCTATGAAATCTTGTACGTGATAGCTCATATGTGTGAAGGTTTTTCATGAAATTGACCATAGACCAAATTTATGATTTTTGGTTGGTAACATGTCACATAAGACAACATTGTTCGCATGTTTTATTTTTTAATTAATGGTGCTCATTTGACCTCAATTGTGCCAGCTAGGTTTTTTTCATGAAAATGACCATAGACCAAGTTTAGTATTTTTCCTCGTTAGTGTGTCTTATAAAACGACGAACGGCGAAGGTTTCATATTTTCCGATTTTTTTAAATTAGTTATGCTCAGGAAAAGCCTTAGAAACCCCATTGACCATCTCAAAACCCCTCAAAACCCCGCGGGATTTTGCCTAACCCTAGCTCAGAACGTCAGCCATCCAATCATACCCTGGTGCCAAGCGATAGCCCTGAGATGTTGTCTTCTAGAAGGAATTCGGTGGGCAAGATGCGTGCAGGCTCCGCGTGTTGGATCACATGGACGGCTCTGCATCGTTGGATCGTGGGGCGATCCACGAGAGGTGATCCTATTGGTTGTGCTCGGCTGCTCGCCCACCACTGACTCTAAAAAATGTTGTTATTGGGCCCAAAAGGAAACCAAGCTCTGGTTGGGCCGTCAAATTGCGTCGTTTTTTGCATCGTTTGCTCTATTTTTTGTGAACGTGCTAGTTCTGTTTTTTGCATCGTTTGAAATTACACAACAATTGACATTGTGTAGAAAATTTAGTTATTTTTGTTCAATACAAATGCAAAATGACCAAATTTATAAGGGCCAAATTTATTTTCATCATGAAAAATGGCCACACACTATTCAAAAATTGTCTCTTTTTGTTCATATAATATATATGACCACGTATTTCCACGCGTGCAATTAGCTTACTTTTCTTCTTCTGTTCAAACCACGGTTTCCCACACGTGTACACTCCCGATGCCGCGGTGGGTGTGAAATAACACGTAGCACTACAGCTATTTAAGCCACCCTCTTCCTGTGCTATCCCTCATCCATCTCCCATCCTCTGCCATCTGCCCTTCTTGCTCTTCGACCCCTTCTCCTTCTTCTGCACATCCCTCAGCCATGCAATACACCGGACCAACCTACCGCTTCCCACCCACCGTGACGGAGAGGCTCTACCCTACCGGCGTGTACGTTGAGCGCACACTATGTGTGTGGGCGATATCAAGGTGGAGGACCGCAAGGAAATTCACCGAGTTCTTCCTCGCGTCCGGCTACCACCACCTCCCGCGGGGATCTCCAACGATGTTCCGCGTCAAGGAGGTCATCCAAAATGGGGTGGTGGTTGCTCTCCTTGCCCACTTCACCAACACATTTGGCGCCTTCTACCTCCTCGGCCGGGTGTTTTGGCGTGGCTGTGAGTTCATCGCTTTCACCACCCACAACAGGTTCACGGAGTACACCAACATCTTCCCCACCGCGTCGCGCATGCACACTCTTCCGTACCCCATTGACAACACCCCGGAGGAGCAGTGAAGGGCGCCTAGAGGAGGAGCGAGGTGGAGAAGGTGGCGGTTAGGGTTCTAAACCCTCTATCTTTTTTTAGTCTGTGTTATGTTAAGTTGTAATTGAACTATGTTGGAGTTGCTATGGGATTGTTGGCCCTTTTATTAAATTCTATTATTAAGTTTTCTATCTATTCTATTATTAAGTTTTTCCTATTTTGAACTATGTGATCGTGCTATGGGCTTGTTGGTCCTATCTACATATTGGGACTACATATTTGTTGATTGTTTTCTTAGAGAGCTCGCGTTGTTAGTAACCACCTAGTGCATGCAGCCACAACGAACCCTTCTCATTTTTTTACACAAGCCACAAATATGTAGCCACCTAGCTAGAAGAGAGGAACCAGCGGTAGTGACCGTCGCTGCATCCGTGGCGGATGGCGTGCAAGAAAGCTGCTTAGTTAGTGCATCATGGCGGCACGCATCGGCGCATGCAGGCTCGGTCGGCGCATCGTGGCGGCGCGCATTGACACATGCAGGCAGGCTTTGCTGGGTGCATGCATAGCAGGCTTTTGCTGTGGCGGCGCGCGCATGCATTTAATGCAAGGGACGACCCAACGAAACCATGGCCCAACGGTTGAACAGCGCATCTCCCAACGCGGCCCCACTTGTCAGGTCCAACGGATGACACAGTCCAACGCGGCCCCACTCGTCAGAGTTAACGGTTAAGCCATTGACCCGACGATAATGTCCGTTGTGACCGGTTCTGAGGGTTTCACGCAAGGGAGTGGGGAAAACTGAGCAAAAGTTAAGAGCACGGGGATGAATGAGAAGAGCTAAGGAACTAGGGGAACAGATGTAAAAAAACCTAATAATAATGATGATGCTCATATTGATGCTCAACCAGATAATGATAAAGAACCTGATAACGATGTAGAAATAGAACCTGCTCTTGATCTTGATAACCCACCTTCTAAGAATAAAAGATATGATAAAAGAGATTTCATTGCTAGAAAACATGGTAAAGAGAGAGAACCATGGGTTCAGAAACCCATGCCTTTTCCTACTAAGCCTCCTAGAAGTAAGGATGATGAGGATTTTGAGCGCTTTGTTGAAATGCTTAGACCAGTCTTTTTGCATACACGCTTGACTGATATTCTGAAAATGCCTCCATATGCTAAATACATGAAAGATATTGTCGCTAATAAAAGAAAGATACCTGAAGCTTAAATTTCCACCATTCTTGCAAATTGTTCTTTTAAGGGCGGAGTACCTAAGAAATTAGGAGGTTGAGGAATACCTACTATATCATGCTCCATTAAAAGAAGTTATATCAAAACTACCTTATGTGATTTGGGACCCGGTGTTAGTGTTATGCCTTTCTCTTTATATAGAAGACTTGATTTGAATAAGCTCACACCAACTGAAATATCTTTGCAAATGACTGATAAATCAACTGCTATACCTATTGGATTTGTGAGGATGTGCCTGTTGTAGTTGCAAATGTTACTATCTTAATAGACTTTGTTATACTTGATATGCCCGAGGACAACACTAAGTCGATCATCCTTGATAGACCATTTTTAAATACTGGAGGGGCTGCTATTGACTGCAGCAAAAGCAAGGTTATTTTTAATGTCAATGGTAATGAGCATACGGTTTATTTTCCGAAGAAACAAAGTTCGGTGAACAGTATCAATGTTATTGAAAAAATTGCTACAATCACTATTGGACGTTTCAAATTCCCTCTTCCGTCCATCAAAAGGAAATATGAAACTCTTATTGTTGGGGAGATGCATATCCCCATTGAGGTAACCTAATGTTATACAAAGATCCTTGGATTTCATGTTACTCGAAAATAGTTTGTTAATAAGACTTGATCGGCCTTATTAATGGATTATTTTTAGGGGCATGTGGTCGATGAATTTAGTAAGCACAACTTACTGTACCTACTATTTGCTGTTTGTTATTTAAAGTTAATAAAGTAGAAATGCAATGATTATCCTATTTTTGAATTTTTCGTGCAATAAAAATGTCTCGGAAATAAAAGTTCTTGGAATTACCTGAAAATTTAGTATATTGTTTTGCAATATGCAAGAACTTTTGGCACTGAACGCACCCTAGGGGCGTGCACCTATAAGCCACAAGCTCACAGGGTGTGCCTAGTTGGCTTGTGGGCCCCATAGGGGCGCCCTCACTTAGTGCACCAGTCCACCACCTTCTTCCACCTCTAGAAAAAACCAAACTTGCCTCATAGCCCATGTTCTTGCTCATTTGCCTGCAAAATTTGATCTCCTTGCTCGGAGCTCCATTTCCAAACTGTTTTGGGGGATTACTCCTTGGTATGTGAATCCTCCAATGGTTCAATTAGTTTCTGTTCTAGTGCTTTATATTTTGCAAAAAAAATCTACTGCGGTGACCATGTATATGAGCTTGCATGTTGAATTTTTATTACAAAGTAGTTTTGATTCATGATATAGCCTCTAGACACTTGTGGGAGTAGTTGCTATCAAATTTGTTGAGTTTTGTTCGCTTTTATTTTGAGCCACTAAAAATTTCTGAAATTTTCAAGAGGAAGAAAATGTTTAGAAAGATGTTCCATGGTGGTTCTTCGAGCAAGAGCTCTCCAAGGCTTGCACTACGTGAGTCGGACCTAGAACCACCATGAGAAGCTCTTATGCACCCGTGCGAATGGCCATCGAACTCTTTTATGAATCAAGCTAGTATTAAGGATGAGTTTGATATGTACGTGCAAAATGCCGAGTTGACGAACTTCGTGTCAGATAAGTGCTCGCAGTACTATAATCTCACTGATTCTTTTGTGTAGAAATTCGAGTATGTATCTCATTGCACTTCACATGATGTTATGTTCAACTTATATGAAAATCCTTTTTGCATGACCATCTAGGAATTTAGTGAAGCGTGTAGAATTCCTTGTTGGGGGACATGCCTTGAGCCCCGCAAATCTGATTGCAATGATTTTCTTAGGAGTATTACTAGATGTGAGACTAGAGGCATAACACAAGCTACCATGGGGAGCATTCACTTTCCTGTTATACATTATTTTGCTTTGTTCATAGTAAGATGCATAAATGGTAAACATAAACCTAGTCACCTTTGCGCTCGTGATCTAAGCATACTTAAGAGTGTGGTATTGATAGATAGACATTTAACATGGGGGCAATTGTTGCACGTCATTTACATAATAACGCCCTAGTTGGTGATATTTTTGGTGGAATTTATGCTAGTCGCTTAGCTGCTCATCTTGGTGCACCTATAAAATAAGATGATACTTTGTTGCCGCCTAGCTTCCTTGATTATGAGGCCATGGAGCACCACCAGTTCATTCAGAGGCTATGATACAGGCTAATCTTTAATAGGCGTCGTGTCTTCCATATTACTTTGCCTGCTCCTACCTTCCTTAACTTTTAGGAAAAACAAAGACACTTTATACTTGAGGAGGAGGCCGAGGAGTACAATGGGGTGGAGGATAGCGATCGCCGTAATGAGGCAGCCCGCCAAGCTGTGGCGGCCGCACTTGAGTACAACCCTAACTATTACCACGAGTATTATTCGAGTCAGCAATGGCCATAGACCAACTTAGACCAAAAGCCTAAGCTTGCGGGAGTATGTATTTCTTGCCGACATTAAATTCATGTACAACACATTCATTCCAGTTTTTAGTGTTCATCATTTTTCATTGTATATCCATGTTAATTTTATTTTCGCTTTCTTTTTGTGTGTTTGAAAAACATCAAAAATCCAAAAATATTTCTCACTTCTTTTTGGTTCTTCTCTTTTGTTTAGTTAGTTTGTAATATTAAGAAAACCCCCCAAAAAATTCCCGTTCTTGTTTTGTTGTCGGGAGCTTTCCTATGTACATAGTTTTTCTCGTTTTCGTTTTTCCTTCATTAGTTTGTTTTCTTTAGAAAAACCGAAAAGAATTCAAAAACATTTCAGTGTGTTTCTTTGAATTCTTTCCTTTTCTTTGAGTCGTGTAAGGAGAAGACCATGATGAACATGTTGTGGCTCTCATATGCATTAGTGTTGATCTAACAAAGAGCCCATATTACCTTGTCTTCTCCTTTGAATAAAATGTTTGCAGATTCCATCTTAGTCCACGACAAATTTGCACTATTATATTTTCACATCATTCGGTCATGCAAGTGAAAGGCAATATTGACGATGATTTGATGAATTGATTGCGGTGAAGGAAAGTGTTGGGTTTCGTAGTAATTTCAAAACATTTCCTACGCACACGCAAGATCATGGTGATGCACAGTAACGAGAGGGGAGAGTGTTGTCTACGTACCCACGCAGACCGACTGCGGAAGCGTTGACACAACGTAGAGGAAGTAGTCGTACGTCTTCATGATCCGACCGATCCAAGCACCGTTACTCCGGCACCTCCAAGTTCTTAGCACATGTACAGCTCGATGACGATCCCCGGGCTCCGATCCAGCAAAGCGTCGGGGAGGAGTTCCGTCAGCATGACGGTGTGGTGACGATCTTGATGTTCTACCGACGCAGGGCTTCGCCTAAGCACTACAACGATATGACCGAGGTGGAATATGGTGGCAGGGGGCACTGCACACGGCTAAGGAACGATCACGTGGATCAACTTGTGTGTCTAGAGGTGCCCCTGCCTCCGTATATAAAGGAGCCAAGGGGGAGGGGGCCGCCGGCCAGGAGGAGGGCGCAGGAGGAGTCCTACTCCTACCGGGAGTAGGACTCCCCCCCAATCCTAGTTGGACTAGGATTCCCCGAGGGGGAAAGAGAGAGAGGGGGGCCGGCCACCTCTCCTAGTCCTAATAGGACTAGGGGAGGGGGGAGGCGCGCGGCCATCTTGGGCTGCCCCTTTCTCCTTTCCACTAAAGCCCATTAAGGCCCATATGGCTCCCGGGGGGTTCCGGTAACCTCCCGGTACTCCGATAAAATCCCGATTTCACCCGGAACACTTCCGATGTCCAAATATAGGCTTCCAATATATCAATCTTTATGTCTCGACCATTTCGAGACTCATCGTCATGTCCGTGATCACATCCGGGACTCCGAACTAACTTCGGTACATCAAAATGCATAAACTCATAATAACTGTCATCGTAACATTAAGCATGCGGACCCTACGGTTCGAGAATAATGTAGACATGACTGAGACACATCTCCGGTCAATAACCAATAGCGGGACCTGGATGCCCATATTGGCTCCTACATATTCAATGAAGATCTTTATCGGTCAGACCGCATAACAACATACGTTGTTCCCTTTGTCATCGGTATGTTACTTGCCCGAGATTCGATCGTCGGTATCTCAATACCTAGTTCAATCTCGTTACCGGCAAGTCTCTTTACTCGTTCTGTAATACATCATCTCGCAACTAACTCATTAGTTGCAATGCTTGCAAGGCTTATGTGATGTGCATTACCGAGAGGGCCCAGAGATACCTCTTCGACAATCGGAGTGACAAATCCTATTCTTGAAATACGCCAACCCAACATCTACCATTGGAGACACCTATAGAGCTCCTTTATAATCACCCAGTTACGTTGTGACGTTTGGTAGCACACAAAGTGTTCCTCCGATAAACGGGAGTTGCATAATCTCATAGTCATAGGAACATGTATAAGTCATGAAGAAAGCAATAGCAACATACTAAACGATCGGGTGCTAAGCTAATGGAATGGGTCATGTCAATCAGATCATTCACCTAATGATGTGATCCCGTTAATCAAATAACAACCCTTTGTCCATGGTTAGGAAACATAACCATCTTTGATTAACGAGCTAGTCAAGTAGAGGCATACTAGTGACACTCTGTTTGTCTATGTATTCACACATGTATTATGTTTCCGGTTAATACAATTCTAGCATGATTAATAAACATTTATCATGAAATAAGGAAGTAAATAATAACTTTATTATTGCCTCTAGGGCATATTTCCTTCAGTCTCCCACTTGCACTAGAGTCAATAATCTAGGTCACATCACCATGTGATTAACATCGATAGTTCACATCATCATGTGATTAACACCCATAGTTCACATCGCCATGTGACCAACACCCAAAGGGTTTACTAGATTCAGTAATCTAGTTCACATCGCTATGTGATTAACACCCAAGGAGTACTAAGGTGTGATCATGTTTTGCTTGTGAGAGAATCTTAGTCAACGGGTCTGCCACATTCAGATCCGCATGTATTTTTGCAAATTTCTATGTCAACAATGCTCTTCATGGAGCTACTCTAGCTAATTGCTCCCACTTTCAATATGTATCTAGACCGAGACTTAGAGTCATCTAGATTAGTGTCAAAACTTGCATCGGCGTAACCCTTTACGACGAACCTTTTTTCACTTCCATAATCGAGAAACATATCCTTATTCCACTAAGGATAATTTTGACCGCTGTCCAGTGATCTACTCCTAGATCACTATCGTACTCCCTTGCCAAACTCAGTGGTAGGGCATACAATAGATCTGGTATACAGCATGGCATACTTTATAGAACCTATGACTGAGTCATAGGGAATGACTTTCATTCTCTTTCTATCTTCTGCCGTGGTCGGGCTTTGAGTCTTACTCAACTTCACACCTTGTAACACAGGCAAGAAACCTTTTCTTTGACTGTTCCATTTTGAACTACTTCAAAATCTTGTCAAGGTATGTACTCATTGAAAAAACTTATCAAGTGTCTTGATCTATCTCTATAGATCTTGATACTCAATATGTAAGCAGCTTCACCGAGGTCTTTCTTTGAAAAACTCCTTTCAAACACTCCTTTATGCTTTGCAGAATAATTCTACATTATTTCCGATCAACAATATGTCATTCACATATACTTATCAGAAATGTTGTAGTGCTCCCACTCACTTTCTTGTAAATACAGGCTTCACCGCAAGTTTGTATAAAACTATATGCTTTGATCAACTTATCAAAGCGTATATTCCAACTCCGAGATGCTTACACCAGTCCATAGATGGATCGCTGGAGTTTGCATTTTTGTTAACACCTTTAGGATTGACAAAAACTTCTGGTTGCATCATATACAACTCTTCTTTAAGAAATCCATTAAGGATTGCAGTTTTGTTATCCATTTGCCAGATTTCATAAAATGCGGCAATTGCTAACATGATTCGGACAGGTTTAAGCATAGATACGAGTGAGAAACTCTCATCGTAGTCAACACCTTGAACTTGTCGAAAACCTTTTGCGACAATTCTAGCTTTGTAGATAGTAATACTACTATCAGCGTCCGTCTTCCTCTTGAAGATCCATTTATTCTCAATTGCTTGCCGATCATCGGGCAAGTCAACCAAAGTCCATACTTTGTTCTCATACATGGATCCCATCTTAGATTTCATGGCCTCAAGCCATTTTGCGGAATCTGGGCTCATCATCGCTTCCTCATAGTTCGCAAGTTCGTCATGGTCTAGTAACATGACTTCCAGAACAAGATTACAGTACCACTCTGGTGCGGATCTCACTCTGGTTTACCTGCGAGATTCGGTAATAACTTGATCTGAAGTTACATGATCATCATCATTAGCTTCCTCACTAATTGGTGTAGTAGTCACAGGAACAGATTTCTGTGATGAACTACTTTCCAATAAGGGAGAAGGTACAATTACCTTATCAAGGTTTTTTACTTTCCTCCCACTCACTTCTTTCACGAGAAACTCCTTCTCTAGTAAGTTTCTGAATTTAGCAACAAAAGTCTTGCCTTCAGATCTGTGATAGAAGGTGTATCCAATAGTTTCGTTTGGATATCCTATGAAGATTTACTTCTCCGATTTGGGTTCGAGCTTATCATGTTGAAACTTTTTCACATAAGCATCGCAGCCCCAAACTTTAAGAAACGACAGCTTAGGTTTCTTGCCAAACCATAGTTCATATGGTGTCGTCTCAACGGATTTAGATGGTGCCCTATTTAACGTGAATGCAGCTGTCTCTAATGCATAACCCCAAAACGATAGTGGTAGATCGGTAAGAGACATCATAGATTGCACTATATCCAATAAAGTATGGTTATGACGTTCGGACACACCATTATGCTGTGGTGTTCCATGTGGCATGAGTTTGTGAAACTATTCCACATTGTTTTAATTGAAGACCAAACTCGTAACTCAAATATTTGTCTCCGCGATCAGATCGTAGAAACTTTATTTTCTTGTCACGATGATTTTCCACTTCACTCTGAAATTCTTTGAACTTTTCAAATGTTTCAGACTTATGTTTCATCAAGTAGATATACCCATATCTGCTCAAATCATCTATGAAGTTCAGAAAATAACGATACTTGCCGTGAGCCTTAACACTCATCGGACCGCATACATCAGTATGTATTATTTCCAATAAGTCAGTTGCTCGCTCCGGAGAACGGAGTTTTAGTCATCTTGCCCATGAGGCATGGTTCACAAGCATCAAGTGATTCATAATCAAGTGATTCCAAAATCCCATCAGCATGGAGTTTCTTTATGCGCTTTACACCAATATGACCTAAACGGCAGTGCTACAAATAAGTTGCACTATCATTATTAACTTTGCATCTTTTGGTTTCAATATTATGATTATGTGTATCACTACGATCGAGATCCAATGAACTATTTTCATTGGGTGTGTAACCATATAAGGTTTTATTCATGTAAACAGAACAACAATTTATTCTCTTACTTAAGTGAATAACCGTATTACAATAAACATGATCAAATCATATTTATGCTTAACGCAAACACCAAATAACACTTATTCAGGTTCAACACTAATCCCGAAAGTATAGGGAGTGTGCGATGATGATCATATCAATCTTGGAACCACTTCCAACACACATCGTCACTTTACCCTTAACTAGTCTCTGCTTATTCTGCAACTCCCGTTTCGAGTTACTAATCTTAGCAATGAACTAGTATCAAATACTGAGGGGTTGCTATAAACACTAGTAAAGTACACATCAATAACATGTAGATCAAATATACTTATGTTCACTTTGCCATCCTTCTTATCTGCCAATCACTTGGGGTAGTTCCGCTTCCAGTGACCAGTCCCTTTGTAGTAGAAACACTTAGTCTCAGGCTTAGGATCAGACTTGGGCTTCTTCACTTGAGCAGCAACTTGCTTGCCGTTCTTCTTGAAATTCCCCTTCTTCCCTTTGCCCTTTTCTTGAAACTAGTGGTCTTGTCAACCATCAACACTTGATGTTCTTCTTGATTTCTACCTTCGTTGATTTCAGCATCACGAAGAGCTTGGGAGTTGTTTCCGTTATCCCTTGCATATTATAGTTCATCACGAAGTTCTACTAACTTGGTGATGGTGACTAGAGAATTCTGTCAATCACTATCTTATCTGGAAGATTAACTCCCACTTGATTCAAGCGATTGTAGTACTCAGACAATCTGAGCACATGCTCACTAGTTGAGCGATTCTCCTCCATCATTTAGCTATAGAACTTGTTGGAGACTTCATATCTCTCAACTCGGGTATTTGCTTGAAATATTAACTTCAATTCCTGGAACATCTCATATGCTCCATGACGTTCAAAACGTCTTTGAAGTCCCGATTCTAAGCCATTAAGCATGGTGCACTAAACTATCAAGTAGTCATCATATTGAGCTAGCCAAACGTTCATAATGTCTGCATCTGCTCCTGCAATAGGTCCGTCACCTAGCGGTGCATCAAGGACATAATTCTTCTGTGCAGCAATGAGGATAAACCTCAGATCACGGATCCAATCCGCATCATTGCTACTAACATCTTTCAACACAATTTTCTCTAGGAACATATCAAAATAAACACAGGGAAGCAACAACGCGAGCTATTGATCTACAACATAATTTGCAAAATACTACCAAGTACTAAGTTCATGATAAGTTTAAGTTCAATTAATCAAATTACTTAAGAACTCCCACTTAGATAGACATCCCTCTAATCCTCTAAGTGATCACGTGATCCAGATCAACTAAACCATAACCGATCATCACGTGAGATGGAGTAGTTTTCAATGGTGAACATCGTTTATGTTGATCATATCTACTATATGATTCACGCTCGACCTTTCGGTCTCCGTGTTCCGAGGCCATATCTGCATATTCTAGGCTCGTCAAGTTTAACCTGAGTATTCTGCGTGTGCAAAACTGGCTTGCACCCGTTGTAGATGGACGTAGAGCTTATCACACCCGATCATCACGTGGTGTCTGGGCACGACGAACTTTGGCAACGGTGCATACTCAGGGAGAACACTTCTTGATAATTTAGTGAGAGATCATCTTATAATGCTACCGTCAATCAAAGCAAGATAAGATGCATAAAAGGATAAACATCACATGCAATCAATATAAGTGATATGATATGGCCATCATCATCTTGTGCTTGTGATCTCCATCTCCGAAGCACCATCGTGATCACCATCGTCATCGGCGTGACACCTTGATCTCCATCGTAGCATCGTTGTCGTCTCACCAAGCTTGTGCTTCCACGACTATCGCTACCGTTTAGTGATAAAGTAAAGCATTACATCGCGATTGCATTGCATACAATAAAGCGACAACCATATGGCTCCTGCCGGTTGCCGATAACTCGGTTACAAAACATGATCATCTCATACAATAAAATTCAGCATCATGCCTTGACCATATCATATCACAACATGCCCTGCAAAAACAAGTTAGACATCCTCTACTTTGTTTTTGCAAGTTTTACGTGGCTACTACGGGCTTAAGCAAGAACCAATCTCACCTACGCATCAAAACCACAACGATAGTTTGTCAAATAGACTCCGTTTTAACCTTCGCAAGGACCGGGCGTAGCCATACTCGGTTCAACTAAAGTTGGAGAGACAGTCGCCCGCAAGCCACCTATGTGCAAAGCACGTCGGGGGAACCGGTCTCGCGTAAGCGTACGCGTAATGTTGGTCTGGGTCGTCTCGTCCAACAATACCGCTGAAACAAAGTATGACATGCTGGTAGGCAGTATGACTTATATCGCCCACAACTCACTTGTGTTCTACTCGTGCATATAACATCAACATATAAAACCTAGGCTCGGATGCCACTGTTGGGTTTCGTAGTAATTTCAAAAAAATTCCTATGCACACGCAAGATCATGGTGATGCACAGCAACGAGAGGGGAGAGTGTTGTCTACGTACCCACGCAGACCGACTGCGGAAGCGTTGACACAACGTAGAGGAAGTAGTCGTACATCTTCACGATCCGAACGATCCAAGCACCGTTACTCCGGCACCTCCGAGTTCTTAGCACACGTACAGCTCGATGACGATCCCCGGGCTCCGATCCAGCAAAGCGTCGGGGAGGAGTTCCGTCAGCACGACGGCGTGGTGACGATCTTGATGTTCTACCGACGCAGGGCTTCGCCTAAGCACTACAACGATATGACCGAGGTGGAATATGGTGGCAGGGGGCACCGCACACGGCTAAGGAACGATCACGTGGATCAACTTGTGTATCTAGAGGTGCCCCTGCCTCCGTATATAAAGGAGCCAAGGGGGAGGGGGCCGCCGGCCAGGAGGAGGGCGTAGGAGGAGTCCTACTCCTACCGGGAGTAGGACCCCCCCCAATCCTAGTTGGACTAGGATTCCCCGAGGGGGAAAGAGAGAGAGGGGGGCCGGCCACCTCTGCTAGTCCTAATAGGACTAGGGGAGGGGGGAGGCGCGCGGCCATCTTGGGCTGCCCCTTTCTCCTTTCCACTAAAGCCCATTAAGGCCCATATGGCTCCCGGGGGGTTCCGGTAACCTCCCGGTACTCTGGTAAAATCCCGATTTCACACGGAACACTTCCGATGTCCAAATATAGGCTTCCAATATATCAATCTTTATGTCTCGACCATTTCGAAACTCCTCGTCATGTCCGTGATCACATCCGGGACTCCGAACTAACTTCGGTACATCAAAATGCATAAACTCATAATAATTGTCATCGTAACGTTAAGCGTGCGGACCCTACGGTTCGAGAATAATGTAGACATGACTGAGACACATCTTCGGTCAATAACCAATAGAGGGACCTGGATGCCCATATTGGCTCCTACATATTCAACGAAGATCTTTATCGGTCAGACCGCATAACAACATACGTTGTTCCCTTTGTCATCGGTATGTTACTTGCCCGAGATTCGATCGTCGGTATCTCAATACCTAGTTCAATCTCGTTACCGGCAAGTCTCTTTACTTGTTCCGTAATACATCATCTCGCAACTAACTCATTAGTTGCAATGCTTGCAAGGCTTATGTGATGGGCATTACCGAGAGGGCCCAGAGATACCTCTTCGACAATCGGAGTGACAAATCCTATTCTCGAAATACGCCAACCCAACATCTACCATTGGAGACACCTGTAGAGCTCCTTTATAATCACCCAGTTACGTTGTGACGTTTGGTAGCACACAAAGTGTTCCTCCGGTAAACGGGAGTTGCATAATCTCATAGTCATAGGAACATGTATAAGTCATGAAGAAAGCAATAGCAACATACTAAATGATCGGGTGCTAAGATAATGGAATGGGTCATGTCAATCAGATCATTCACCTAATGATGTGATCCCGTTAATCAAATAACAACCCTTTGTCCATGGTTAGGAAACATAACCATCTTTGATTAACGAGCTAGTCAAGTAGAGGCATACTAGTGACACTCTGTTTGTCTATGTATTCACGCATGTATTATGTTTCGAGTTAATACAATTCTAGCATGAATAATAAACATTTATCATGAAATAAGGAAATAAATAATAACTTTATTATTGCCTCTAGGGCATATTTCCTTCAGAAAGTTGGTATGAACTCTTCTTGTTTTTGTTTTTGTAAATATGTTTAGCTCATCGCTCTTGATTCGGCATATTATGAGTAAACATGTTTGTGATGACAATTACAGAATATATTTGCTCATGCCATGCGTAAAAAACTAGGAGTGGATAAGTGTCAACATGTATGGAAATGGTTATGATGTAGTATGATAGTATGGTATCCTTCTCTGAATGATTCGAGTGGCCTGACTTGGCACATGTTCACACATGTGGTTGATTCAAAACCAACAAAACCTTCACGATATTTATGTTCATGGTGTTTATATCCTACTCATGCTCGTATGCAATGTTAATTACCTCAATGCATGATTATGACCGTTTTCGCTTTCTAGTTGGTCGCTTCTCAATCTATTTGCTAGACTTTCCCTGTACTAAGCGGAACACTACTTGTGCATCCAAATCCTTAAACCCAAAGTTGTCCCAGATGAGTCCACTATATCTACCTATATGCGGTATTACTCTACCGTTTCAAGTAAATTTCCACATGCCACCTCTAAACATTCAAATAATCATCTATTTTGTGTGCCTGTATTGCTCATGGGGCGACAAGGGGCGGCCAGTATCTTCCATGCTAAGCGGGTTATTCTCACGATGGGTGTTTACTCACTTGTCATTACACAAGAGAGGCTGGTAATTGGGTTGCCCAGTCCTATATTCAAAATGAAAAAATATAGTGAAACAAACTCCCCCGGAAGTTGTTGGTATGGAGGGCACATGTGAATTTGGCTAGCCATGGCATGTGTTTGTTGGTTGATGGGGAGTAAACTTTACCTTTCCGCTTGGGAACCGTCTATAATGTGTTTAGCATGGAAGATATTGAAAATCCTTGGTTGTAACATTGACAGGAAAAGTACACCTATCAAAATTATATTCATCTCTGTTTTAAGCTTCGAGCTCTGGCACCTCAGCAAATCTCTGCTTCCCTCTGCGAAGGGCCTATCTATTTACTTGTATGTTATTTACTTTTATTGTTGAGTCATCACCTTCTCATTCAAGCACCAATTGGAGAGCACTATTGTCATTCTTATGCATTGAGTATAGTCAATGTTGGGTGTGATATGATTGGATCTCTTCTACCATGAATTACAATGTTTAGTCATTGCTTGAATTTCATAGGTGCTCTGCATTTATGTTTTGCGGTCTTAGAAAGGGCTAGCAAGACACCATGTTATCATATTATTGTTGGAAGTATGCCCTAGAGGCAATAATAAATTGGTTATTATTATATTTCCTTGTTCATGATAATCGTTTATTATCCATGCTAGAATTGTATTGATAGGAAACTCAGATACATGTGTGGATACATAGACAACACCATGTCCCTAGTAAGCCTCTAGTTGAATAGCTCGTTGATCAATAGATGGTTACGGTTTCCTGACCATGGACATTGAATGTCATTGATAACGGGATCACATCATTAGAAGAATGATGTGATGGACAAGACCCAATCCTAAGCCTAGCACCAGATCATGTAGTTCGTATGGTAAAGCTTTTCTAATGTCAAGTATCATTTCCTTAGACCATGAGATTGTGCAACTCCCGGATACTGTAGGAGTGCTTTGGGTGTGCCAAACGTCACAACGTAACTGGGTGGCTATAAAGGTACACTACAGGTATCTCCGAAAGTGTCTGTTGGGTTGGCACGAATCGAGACTGGGATTTGTCACTCCGTGTAAACGGAGAGGTATCTCTGGGCCCACTCGGTAGGACATCATCATAATGTGCACAATGTGACCAAGGAGTTGATCACAAGATGATGTGTTACGGAACGAGTAAAGAGACTTGCCGGTAACGAGATTGAACAAGGTATCGGGATACCGACGATCGAATCTCGGGCAAGTATCGTACCGCTAGACAAAGGGAATTGTATACGGGATTGATCGAATCCTCGACATCGTGGTTCATCCGATGAGATCATCGTGGAACATGTGGGAGCCAACAAGGGTATCCAGATCCCGCTGTTGGTTATTGACCGGAGAGTCATCTCGGTCATGTCTGCATGTCTCCCGAACCCGTAGGGTCTACACACTTAAGGTTCGGTGATGCTAGGGTTATAGAGATATTAGTATGCGGTAACCCGAAAGTTGTTCGGAGTCCCGGATGAGATCCCGGACGTCACGAGGAGTTCCGGAATGGTCCGGAGGTAAAGAATTATATATAGGAAGTGCTATTTCGGCCATCGGGACAAGTTTCGGGGTCACCGGTATTGTACCGGGACCACCGGAAGGGTCCCGGGGGTCCACCGGGTGGGGCCACCTGCCCCGGGGGGCCACATGGGCTGTAGGGGGTGCGCCTTGCCTATATGGGCCAAGGTCACCAGCCCCAAGAGACCCATGCGCCAAGAGATAAGAAGAAGGAAGAGTCCTAAAGGGGGAAGGCACCTCCTAGGTGCCTTGGGGAGGAGGGACTCCTCCCTGGCCGCACCCTTCCTTGGAGGAAGGGCCAAGGCTGCACCTCCCCCCTCTCCCTTGGCCCTATATATAGTGGGGGGAAGGGAGGGCAACCACACCTAAGCCATGGCGCCTCCCTCTCCCTCCCATGACACACCTCCCTCCTCCCGCAGCGCTTGGCGAAGCCCTGTTGGAATCCTGCTACTTCCACCACCACGCCGTCGTGCTGCTGGATCTCCATCAACCTCTCCTCCCCCCTTGCTGGATCAAGAAGGAGGAGATGTCGCTGCTCCGTACGTGTGTTGAACGCGGAGGTGCCGTCCGTTCGGCGCTAGGATCATCGGTGATTTGGATCACGACGAGTACGACTCCATCAACCCCGTTCTCTTGAACGCTTCCGCGCGCGATCTACAAGGGTATGTAGATCCACTCCTCCCTCGTTGCTAGATGACTCCATAGATTGATCTTGGTGACACGTAGGAAAATTTTGAATTATTGCTACGTTCCCCAACAATTATATCATGATTGTTTTGACAAATTGTTGACGTTCGAGATACCTATTATTGCTCGCTAGTTGGTTATGTTATTGGTATGAGTAAATGTGAGACCTAAGTCTTATCGTACACAAGGTTAGTTAATAATCTTTGTTGGAAACTTGAACATTAGTTAAGCATATATACACAACAAGAACAAAAAGAGTTTGTAAAAGTTTTTTTTATCATTTTCAGTTTGTCAACTGAATTGCTTAAGGACAAGCAATGAGTTAAGCTTGGGGAGTTGATACATGCCAAATGTATGTACTTTTCCAAACACTTTTGTTCTTGTTTTGGACTCTTATTTGCATGATTTGAATGGAACTAACCCGGACTGACGTTGTTTTCAGCGGAATTGCCATGGTGTTATTTTTGTGCACAAATAAAAGTTCTTGGATTGAGCTAACAGTTTACAGAGAATATTTCTAGGATATATATAAAAATATTGGCGAAGAGAACTATCGGAGGGGACCACCCAGGAGCCACAAGCTCAGGGGGCGCTCCTGGCGAGCTTGTGGGCCCCTGGAGCCTCCGGTAACCCTAAGTCTAACTCCATATATACTGCCTTGCAAAGAAATCCGAGAGAAGGAATCATCATGTTTTATGATATGGAGCCGCTACTACCTCATGTTCTTCATCAGGAGGGCTGATCTGGAGTCAGCTTGGGGCTCCAGAGGGTGGAAATCATCATTGTCGTCATCACCAACCCTTCTCCATCAACAATTCTATGATGCTCACCATTGGGAGTTAGTAATTCCTTCGCATGCTTGCTGGAAGGTGACGAAGTTGGATGAGGTTTGTCATGTAATTGAGTCAATTTGTTAGGGCTCGATCCCTAGTACCCATTATGTTCTGAGACTGATGTTGCTATGACTTCACTATGCTTAATGCTTGTCACTAGGGCCCGAGTGCCATGATTTCAGATCTGAACCCTCTATGTTTTCATGAATATATTTGAGTTCTTGATCCTATCTTGCAAGTTGTATGATCCTATTAAGTGTTATGATCCGCTCTTGCAAGTTGTATGCACCTATTACGTGTCATGAAAAACACTGGGATTCTTTCCAATGATTACCGTAGTATGAGGAGTTCATGTATTCACTATGTATTAATGCTTTGTTCCGGTTCTCTATTAAAATGGGGCCTTAATATCCCTTAGATTTCCTTATGGGCCCTGCTGCCACATGAGGGTAGGACAAAAGATGTCATGCAAGTTCTTATTATAAGCATGTATGACTATATATGGAATACATGCCTACATTACATTGATGAATTGGAGCTATTGTGTATTGCTCTAGGTTGTGATTGTTATATGATGAATACCATCCAGCACAATTATCCATCGCTGATCCAATGCCTACGTTTTTCTCATATTGGTCTTTGCTAAGTTATTTTCGTTACTACTACTATTACAATCACTACAAACTGCTACTGTTACTGTTCCTGTCACTATTGTTACTATGCTACTAAATACTTTGCTGCAGAAGTAAAATTTCCAGGTGTGGTTTAATTGACAAACAACTGCGAAGGCTCATAAATATTCTTTGGCTCTTCTTGTGTCGAATCAATAAATTTGGATGAAATACTACCCTCGAAGACTGTCGCAATCCTCTATACTTGTGGGTTATCAACACTCAGCTTCAGAGGGAGGACCACCAAGTGACACTTTGAAAATGTTGACACACGAACACGTTATGTGTACCCTCGATGCCGGGCGTGATGCACCGCAGCTCACGTCGAAGGAGACCCGACCGACAGCGCGATACACAAGACAGTCGGCGGGCGCTTTTTCAGACCTGAAACCCCGCGCACCCGGGAAGGACCCCGTCAGGGATTGCGGCGGCTATGGGCCGCCCTAGGTCGATTCGCTCGCCCCTAGAGCCTCGGTATTTGCAGCTCTCAAACACGAATAACAAAGAAGAACGAGAGAGAAAAATGGTGGGGAAATAAAACATAGACTGAAAAAGTAGTATATTGATTTGTTTGATTGTGTGTTGTTTCAATCGACCGTCAGCCTCAACATATATACGAGGCGGCTGGACTTCCCGTACAAGCAAAGGATTCATCTAGGCTTTCCATACAAGAAAATTACTCCCTCCGTTCCTAAATATAGGGTGTATAGTTTTTGGCACGAAAATTAAAGAACACACGTGGAGGGAAAATTTCACAAGTTTTGGGCGAGATTATACCTGACTAATTGACATGAGAAAATAGAGGAGCTTGCCTGATATAAGGAAATGTAATCAAATTCCTTCAAAAATTATCCAAACGAGCGGTGTAACCCAATACACCTTATATTTCGGACTTTTTCTCAAAAATCTATACACCTTATATCAAGGAACGGAGGGAGTACATCAATTCACGTCCTCCAGTTCTAATTCCAATCCAACTCGGATTCAGCCCGAATCTGGCCCAAACTTCTATCTTGCTCCTTGTACAGGCCGTGGAATTTACATATGATCTCCGATTGAGAAGATCAAAATACCAAGTTTATGCGCCTCGACGAGACGAACAACTCTCCTGTTTATCATTTTTCCAAATAAAGTCATCTTCAACACTTTACGAGGTCATCTTTAACTTTCAGTCGGATTTGGTCATGCAGTTTTCTTGGCTGTTCGAGTCTTTCAGCAACTCTACAGGCTGTATACTATCTCAGATGATGATGAATCCAAAAGTAAAGTTGACCGTTTCGGCGATACACACAACTTCCGTGTAGAACACTTTTCTATCCGAGATCATCTGAATAACCTTTCGAGCCCATCTCCAACTTTCGGTCGGATTGACCCCGGCAAGCTCTCTACCCCGGCAAGCTTTCACACTGGCAAGCTTTCACACCGGCAAGGTTTTCACCCCAGCAAGGTTTCTACCATGGCAAGCCTTTACCCCGGCAAGGTTTTCATTCAGCCGGCAAAGGCCAAATAACTCACGCGACCCATCAGACACTTCCTAGGTGAGTGTCTGATCCCCCGCGTCACTTTTTCACTCAGGGTCAGCCTGCGAAGTGTTGCCTCTAACTTTTGCATACGAACTCAGATTGGGACAATGTTTATATCAAAATTGATCGTTTTGATGAGACGAAGACAATTCGTGTAGATCATTTTTCCATATGAGGCCATCTTGGGTGCGTAATCAGCCGAATAGTGTTCTCAATACAAAATCTCAGTACTTTGAGCACAAGTTCGTCCTTAGAGATGAGATCAGATGGCTATGGCCTAAATATCAAAGTTTCTCCTTTTGAAGATACAGAACATGCTCATTTTGAACACTTTTTATTTGAGTCCATTTTAATTGTGTTTTTGACCATGCCAAAATCTGGAGTCAACACATGCCCCCCTGTTTTTCGGCAAAGTTTGTGTGCCGAAAAATAACTTGCACATAGCTTGTTCTAAGGACGATGTCAACATTCCATCGGCCATTTATTTTCCTCAGGACGATAATCAGGTATCGTCCATGTTTGTGCTAAGGGCGATAATCATATATCGGCCATCGTCTACTTAGGCTTCTTGCCACACACTAGGGTGATACTTCTCCAAGTACTTCCATTGAGAGCTTGAGGTAACAGTGCTCCTTGTACAGATTCCACCAAATAAGAGTTTCCGGGAACTATTCTTGTAATCCTAAAAGGGCCGTCCCAACTTGGAGACCACTTCCCGAATTTTCTGTCCCTTGAACCAATCGGCAGAATTACTTTCCAGACAAGATCGCCAACTTGAAAATTCTTCAACTTAACTTTCTTATTGTAAGCTCTTTCTACCCTCAACTTGTCCCTTTCTATGGCCTTCGAAGCAGCCAAACATTTATCGGCAACCTCATCAATATTGTCCATCATCAAGTTATAAAAGTCTACTGTCGATAAATCATTTTGTTTGGATATTCTCAAAGCATTCAAATTTACTTCCACCGGTAAAACAACCTCTTGACCGTATACTAGCTCATATGGAGTCACTTTCGTAGCACCATGCCTTGAGATCCTATGTGCCCACAAAGCTTCAGACAACAACTCATGCCATCTCCTTGTATTATCCTCAATCTTTGCTACCTCTTGAGCACTGCGTTGGTTTTCCCCGAAGAGGAAGGGATGATGCAGCAAAGTAGTGTAAGTATTTCCCTCAGTTTTTGAGAACCAATGTATCAATCCAGTAGGAGGCTACATGCGAGTCCCTCATACCTGCACAAAGCAAATAGGTCCTCGCAACCAACGCGATAAGGGGTTGTCAATCCCTTCACGGTCACTTAGAGATCTGATAAATATGATAAGATGATATTTTTGGTATTTTTATGATAAATATGCAAAGTAAAATAAAAGAAAAGTAAAAAGCAAAGGAAATAACTAAGTATTGGAAGATCAATATGATGAAGATAGACCCGGGGGCCATAGGTTTCACTAGTGGCTTCTCTCAAGAGCATAGGTAATTTACGGTGGGTGAACGAATTACTGTTGAGCAATTGACAGAATTGAGCATAGTTATGAGAATATCTAGGTATGATCATGTATATATGCATCACGTCTGAGACAAGTAGACCGACTCCTGCCTGCATCTACTACTATTACTCCACTCATCGACCGCTATCCAGCATGCATATAGAGTATTAAGTTCATGAAAACAGAGTAACACCTTAAGCAAGATGACATGATGTAGAGGGATAAACTCATGCAATATGATGAAAACCCCATCTTGTTATCCTCGATGGCAACAATACAATACGTGCCTTGCTGCCCCTACTGTCACTGGGAAAGGACACCGCAAGATTGAACCCAAAGCTAAGCACTTCTCCCATTGCAAGAAAGATCAATCTAGTAGGCCAAACCAAACTGATAATTCAAAGAGACTTGCAAAGATAACCAATCATACATAAAAGAATTCAGAGAAGATTCAAATATTGTTCATAGATAGACTTGATCATAAACCCACAATTCATCGATCTCAACGAACACACCGCAAAAAGAAGATTACTTCGAATAGATCTCCACAAGAGAGGGGGAGAGCATTGTATTGAGATCCAAAAAGAGAAAAGAAGCCATCTAGCTAATAACTATGGACCCGTAGGTCTGGTGAACTACTCACACTTCATCGGAGGGGCTATGGTGTTGATGTAGAAGCCCTCCGTGATGGATACCCCCTCCGGCGGAGCTCCGGAACAGGCCCCAAGATGGGATCTCGTGGATATAGAAAGTTGCGATGGTGGAATTAGGGTTTTGGCTCTGTATCTGATTGTTTGGGGGTACGTAGGTATATATAGGAGGAGGTAGTACGTCGGTGGAGCAACAGGGGGCCCACGAGGGTGGAGGGCGCGCCTGGGGGGGTAGGCGCGCCCCCTACCTCGTGGCCTCCTGCTTTGTTTCTTGACGTAGGGTCCAAGTCTCCTGGATCATGTTCGGTGAGAAAATCACGTTCCCGAAGGTTTCATTCCGTTTGGACTCCGTTTGATATTCCTTTTCTTCGAAACCCTAAAATAGGCAAAAACAACAATTCTAGGCTAGGCCTCTGGTTAATAGGTTAGTCCCAAAAATAATATAAAAGTGGATAATAAAGCCCAATAATGTCCAAAACAGTAGATAATATAGCATGGAGCAATCAAAAATTATAGATACGTTGGAGACGTATCAAGCATCCCCAAGCTTAATTCTTGCTCGTCCTCGAGTAGGTAAATGATAAAAATAGAATTTTTGATGCGGAGTGCTACTTGGCATAATTTTAATGTAATTCTTAATTGTGGTATGAATATTCAGATCCGAAAGATTCAAGATAAAAGTTCATATTGACATAAAAATAATAATACTTCAAGCATACTAACTAAGCAATTATGTCTTGTCAAAATAACATGGCCAAAGAAAGTTCATCCCTACAAAATCATATAGTTTAGTCATGCTCCATTTTCGTCACACAAGAATGCTCTCATCATGCACAACCCCGATGACAAGCCAAACAATTTTTTCATACTTAAGTAATCTCAAACCTATAAACTTTCACGCAATATATGAGCGCGAGCCATGGATATAGCACTATGGGTGGAATAGAATATAATGAGGGGGTTATGTGGAGAAGACAAAAAAGGAGAAAGTCTCACATCAATGAGGCTAATCAATGGGCTATGGAGATGCCCATCGATTGATGTTAATGCAAGGAGTAGGGATTGCCATGCAACGGATGCACTAGAGCTATAAATGTATGAAAGCTCAACAAAAAAAAACTAAGTGGGTGTGCATCCAACTTGCTTGCTCACGAAGACCTAGGGCACTTGAGGAGGCTCATTGTTGGAATATACAAGCCAAGTTCTATAATGAAAAATTCCCACTAGTATATGAAAGTGACAAAACAAGATACTCTCTATCATGAAGATCATGGTGCTACTTTGAAGCACAAGTGTGGCAAAGGATAGTTGCATTGTCCCTTATATATATATATATATATATTTGGCCTTCCTTTTTTTATTTGGCCTTTCTCTTTTTTTAGGACAATGCTCTATGAATGATGGTCATCACACTTCTATTTATTTACAACTCAAGAATTACAACTCGATACTTAGAACAAGATATGACTCTATATGAATGCCTCCGACGGTGTACCGGGATATGTAATGAACCAAGAGTGACATGTATGAAAGAATTATGAATGGTGGCTTTGCCACAAATACTATGTCAACTACATGATCATGCTAAGCAATATGACAATGATGAATGTGTCATGATAAACGGAATGGTGGAAAGTTGCATGGCAATATATCTCGGAATGGCTATGGAAATGCCATAATAGGTAGGAATGGTGGCTGTTTTGAGGAAGATATAAGGAGGTTTATGTGTGAAAGAGTGTATCATATCACGGGGTTTGGATGCACCGGCGAAGTTCGCACCAACTCTCAATGTGAGAAAGGGCAATGCACAGTACCGAAGAGGCTAGCAATGATGGAAGGGTGAGAGCGCGTATAATCCATGGACTCAACATTAGTCATAAAGAACTCACATACTTATTGCAAAAATCTACAAGTCATCAAAAACCAAGCACTACGCCCATGCTCCTAGGGGGATAGATTTGTAGGAAAAGACCATCGCTCGTCCCCGACCGCCACTCATAAGGAGGACAATCAAATAACACCTCCTGTTTCAAATTTGTTACATAACGTTTACCATACGTGCATGCTACGGGACTTGCAAACTTCAACACACGCATTTCTCAAATTCACAACTACTCAACTAGCACGACTTTGATATTATTACCTCCATATCTCAAAACAATCATCAAGCATCAAACTTCTCTTAGTATTCAAAACACTCATAAGAAAAAAAATTATTCATCTTGAATACCTAGCATATTAGGATTATTTAAGCAAATTACCATGCTATTTAAGACTCTCAAAATAATCTAAGTGAAGCATGAGATATCAATAGTTTCTATAAAACAAATCCACCACCGTGCTCTAAAAGATATAAGTGAAGTACTAGAGCAAAACTATATAATTCAAAAAGATATAAGTGAAGCACATAGAGTATTCTAACAAATTCCAAATCATGTATGGCTCTATCAAAAGGTGTGTACAGCAAGGATGATTGTGGTAAACTAAAAATAAAAGAATCAAATCATACAAGATGCTCCAAGCAAAACACACATCATGTGGTGAATAAAAATATAGCTCCAAGTAAAGTTACCGATAGAAGTAGACGAAAAGAGGGGATGCCTTCCGGGGCATCCCCAAGCTTTGGCTTTTAGGTGTCCTTAGATTATCTTGGGGGTGCCATGGGCATCCCCAATATTAGGCTCTTGACACTCCTTGTTCCATAATCCATCAAATCTTTACCCAAAACTTGAAAACTTCACAACACAAAACATAAAGTAGAAAATCTCGTGAGCTCCGTTAGCGAAATAAAACAAAAGATCACCTCAAGGTACTGTAATGAAATCATTCTTTATTTATATTGGTGTTAAACCTACTGTATTCCAACTTCTCTATGGTTTATAAACTATTTTACTAGCCATAGATTCATCAAAATAAGCAAACAACACACGAAAAACAGAATCTGTCAAAAACAGAACAGTCTGTAGTAATCTGTAGCTAGCGCAAGATCTGGAACCCCAAAAATTCTAAAATAAATTTCTGGACGTGAGTAATTTATCTATTAATCATCTGCAAAAATAATTAACGAAATATCACTTTCGAAATAAAAATGGCAGCAGTTCTCGTGAGCGCTAAAGTTTCTGTTTTTTACAGCAAGGTTAAAAAGACTTTCCCCAAGTCTTCCCAATGGTTCTACTTGGCACAAACACTAATTAAACACAAAAAACACAACCTAAACAGAGTCTAGATAAATTATTTATTGAATAACAGCAAGGAAAAATATTGGGTTGTCTCCCAACAAGCGCTTTTCTTTAAAGCCTTATAGCTAGGCATACTATTTCAATGATGCTCACATTAAAGACAAGAATTGAAGCACACAAAGAGAGCATCATAAAACACGTGACAAACACATCTAAGTCTAACATACTTCCTATGCATAGGCATCTTATAGGCAAACAAATTATCAAGGCAAGCAAAAACTAGCATATGCAAGGAAGCGGAAAGAAACAATAGCAATCTCAACATAACGAGAGGTAATTTAGTAGCATGAAAATTTCTACCACCATATTTTCCTCTCTCGAAATAATTATATGTAGGATCATAAGAAAATTCCATAAAATAGCTATCACATAAAATATTTTCAACACGATCCACATGCATGCAAAGTTGACACTCTTCCAACATAGTGGGATTAACATTAACTAAAGTCATGACCTCTTCAAACCCACTTTTATCAAAAACTTCATAAGATTGAACATTATCCAAATATGTGGGATCTAAAGTTGACACTCTTCCAAACCCACTTTAAGTATTATTGCAAACACTATTATCAATCTCATAATCATCATGGGGAGTAAATAAATTTTCAAGATCAAAAGAAGAATCACCCCAATCATGATCATTGCAACAAGTAGAGGGCATAGCAAAACTAGCATCCCCAACTTAGGGTTTTGCATATTATTAGCACAATTTACATAAATAGAATTTATAATAAAATAATTGCAATCATGCTTTTTATTCAAAGATCTATCGTGAATCGCTTCATAAGGTAATTCATCACACTTTTCAGATTCACGAATTTCAAGCAAAACCTCATAAAGATAATCTAGTGCACAAAACTCACTAGCAATTGGTTCATCATAATTGGATCTCTTAAAAATATTAGCAAGCGGATGAGGATCCATAGATCTTAGGTTCTCTGTTTAGCAATAAATATATAACTATTCCAACCAAACAAGCAAACGAGCCAAGTAAGACATTAAAGCAAACGGAAAAAGAGCGAACAGAAAAGAGAGGGCGATTAAAACGGCAAGGGTGAAGTGGGGGAGAGGAAAACGAGAGGCAAATGGCAAATAATGTAATGCAGGAGATAAGGGTTGTGATGGGTACTTGGTATATTGACTTTTGCGTAGAGTCCCCGGCAACGGCGCCAGAAATCCTTCTTGCTACCTCTTGAGCACTACGTTGGTTTTCCCCGAAGAGGAAGGGATGATGCAGCAAAGTAGCATAAGCATTTCCCTCAGTTTTTGAGAACCAAGGTATCAATCTAGTAGGAGGCTATGCATGAGTCCCTCGTACCTGCACAAAGCAAATAGCTCCTAGCAACTAACGTGATAAGGGGTTGTCAATCCCTTCACGGTCACTTACGAGAGTGAGATCTGATAGATATGATAAGATGATATTTTTGGTATTTTTATGATAAAGATGCAAAGTAAAATAAAAGCAAAGTAAAAAGCAAAGGAAATAACTAAGTATAGGAAGATTAATATGATGGAGATAGACCCGGGGGCCATAGGTTTCACTAGTGGCTTCTCTCAAGAGCATAGGTAATTTACGGTGGGTGAATGAATTACTACTGAGCAATTGACATAATTGAGCATAGCTATGAGAATATCTAGGTATGATCATGTATATAGGCATCACGTCCGAGACAAGTAGACCGACTCCTGCCTGCATCTACTACTATTACTCCACTCATCGACCGCTATCCAGCATGCATCTAGAGTATTAAGTTCATGAAAACAGAGTAACGCCTTAAGCAAGATGACATGATGTAGAGGGATAAACTCATGCAATATGATGAAAACCCCATCTTGTTATCCTCGATGGAAACAATACAATACATGCCTTACTGGCCCTACTGTCACTGGGAAAGGACACCGCAAGATTGAACCCAAAGCTAAGCACTTCTCCCATTGCAAGAAAGATCAATCTAGTAGGCCAAACCAAACTGATAATTCGAAGAAACTTGCAAAGATAACCAATCATACATAAAAGAATTCAGAGAAGATTCAAATATTGTTCATAGGTAGACTTGATCATAAACCCACAATTCATCGGTCTCAACAAACACACCGCAAAAAGAAGATTACATCGAATAGATCTCCACAAGAGAGGGGGAGAACATTGTATTGAGATCCAAAAAGAGAAAAGAAGCCATCTAGCTAATAACTATGGACCCGTAGGTCTGAGGTGAACTACTCACACTTCATCGTAGGGTCTATGGTGTTGATGTAGAAGCCCTCCGTGATGGATACCCCCTCCAGCGGAGCTCCGGAACAGGCCCCAAGATGGGATCTCGTGGATACAGAAAGTTGCAGCGGTGGAATTAGGGTTTTGGCTCCGTATCTGATTGTTTGGGGGTACGTAGGTATATATAGGAGGAAGGAGTACGTTGGTGGAGCAACAGGGGGCCCACGAGGGTGGAGGGCGCCCCCCCCTTGTGGCCTCCTGCTTTGTTTCTTGACGTAGGGTCCAAGTCTCCTGGATCGTGTTCGGTGAGAAAATCACGTTCCCGAAGGTTTCATTCCGTTTGGACTCCGTTTGATATTCCTTTTCTTCGAAACCCTGAAATAGGCAAAAAACAGCAATTCTGGGTTGGGCCTCCGGTTAATAGGTTAGTCCCAAAAATAATATAAAAGTGGATAATAAAGCCCAATAATGTCCAAAACAGTAGATAATATAGCATGGAGCAATCAAAAATTATAGATACATTGGAGACGTATCAATCTTCTTCTTGATGAGTTTGATTAAAATTTTATTGCTAGACTCAGCTTGTCCATTGGCTTGGGCATAATATGGAGAGGAATTGAGAAACTTTATGTTATAAGATTCGGCAAATTCTCTGACTTGGTGTGACATGAAAGATGAGCCTTGATCTATAGTCAACATTTGAGGAATGCCGAATCTATGAATAATGTGCTCGGTTATGAATTTAATTACCTCTGTATGTGTCATGTTCTTGAGAGGTACTGCTTCAGACCATTTAGTGAAATAATCGGTTGCTACCAATACGAACCGATGCCCCTTTGAGGAAGACGGATGAATTTGTCCAATAAAGTCTAAACCCCATCCTCTGAAAGGCCACGGCATGATAATGGGATGTAACATAGCAGTAGGAGCCAACTGAATATCGCCAAATTTTTGACAAGCTTCACACCCTTTATAATATCTGAAGCAATCATTAATCATAGTCGGCCAATAAAACCCAGCACGTCATAGTAACCATTTCAGCTTGGGGGCCGACTCATGAGTGCCACAAATACCTTCACAGACCTCTCCCATAGCAATTCTCGCTTGGTCCTCGTCCAAGCACTTTAAAAGAACATCATCAACTACTTCCTCCAGTCTTGATTTTCTCCTGCATTGAATATTTCATTAGTGGCTAAAATAGTGGGCTCCGGTTCGGCCTTCCCCTATGTTGGCAAGACTAGACATCGGCTTTTCAGAAATATGAAACATGCCATGATCAACATGATAGCCGGATGCTTGTTGTGCCAACTCATTTGCTTTCCAATTGTCATGTCTAGATATATGAGAATGCTAAAATAATCCAAAGTAGAAATTATATCTAGACATTTATCAAGATAAACATTAAGTGATTTGTCAAAACATTGAAAGACTTTGGATATTTGTTGCACTACTAATAATGAATCACCATAAGCCTCAATATGTGTAACACCTATAGCAAGCAACATCTCTAGGCCGAATAACAATGCTTCATATTTGGCTTGATTGTTTGTACAAAAATATTCTAAGAGGCATGAGGCTTCAAAAACAGCACCATGAGGAGATATGTAAACAATACCAACACCTTGGACATTGCTACAAACTGAACCATCAAAATATAATCTCCACGGTACTAGTGAGACAAGGTTTATATCAACATCATGCTTGTCATCAATCCGATGTTCAACAATAAAATTAGCAACGATTTGTCCTTTCATGGATTTTAGAGATTCATAAGCCAAATCATATTCAATCAAAGCATAGGCCCACTTGCCAATTCTACCACTAAGAATTGGTCTATGCAACATGTATTTAATGACATCGGTCTGACAAGCTACTATGCAAGCACTCGGCACTAAATAATGTCTCAATTTTGTGCAAGCATAATATAAACATAGACATAATTTTTCAATAAATGTATACATTGTCTCGGCGTCCAATAAGCGGCGGCTCAAATAAGTGATGGCATACTCTTTTCCTTCGGTTTATTGAGTCAGAACAACACAAATAACTCCTTCCTCTGCTGCAATGTAAAGCCTGAAGGGTTCCCTATGCTTGGGTGCTTTCATCACCGGAGGAGTGCACAAATAATTCTTGATCATATCAAATGCTTCTTGCTGTTTTGCCCCTCAAGTGAAATCAGCATCATTCTTCAACCGAAGGATAGGAGTAAACGCATCAACCTTTCCTGACAGATTAGCTATGAACCTCCTCAAGTAATTAAGCTTGCCAAGGAACTTTTGCATATCTCTCTTGCATGTTGGAGCCTCCACTTTCTGTATGGCCTCCATCTTTTTGGGATCAATCACTATGCCATCTTCATGGATAATGAAACCCCAAAACTTGCCAGCTTACACGCCGAATGCACATTTCAAAGGGTTCATCTTCAGTCCATACTTTTTCATTCTTTCGAAAGCTAAACGCAAATCGGCCAAGTGAGACTCAAAAGCATCCGATTTGACAACAATATCATCAATATAAACTTCAAGTATGACACCGAGTAAATCACGAAAAATCAAATTCATAGCCCTTTGATATGTGGCGCCAACATTTTTTAATCCGAATGTCATCACTGTCCACTCGAATAAACCAAGAAAAAACAAGGGCAATGAAAAGCTATCTTGGACATGTCCTCTTCGGCCATAAAAATTTGATTGTATCCAGCATTACCATCTAGAAAGCTAATAACCTTATGTCCAGAAGCATCATTAATAAGCATATCGGCTATTGGCATGGGATACTCATCTTTGGGTGTGGCCCTATTCAAATCTCTGAAGTCAATGCACACCCTCAACTTGCCTGATCCTTCCTTCTCCACTGGGACAATGTTAGAAATCCACTCGACATACCTGCATGGTCTAATAAAATTAGCTTTAAGCAAACGACCGATCTCTTCCTTGATCCAGTCATATGTTTTTGGATTAAACTTTCTAGCCGATTGTTTATATGGTCTAAAACCAGCCTTTATAGGTAACCGATGCTCCACTAGCTCTCGGCTTAAACCTGGCATCTCATGATAATCCCATGCAAAGCAACAAACATATTCTTTCAATAGCTCGATTAACTTAGCTTTACAATCGACTTTCAAATTTTTGTTTACAAACGTTGGCTTAGAAATTGAACCATCTCCTATATCTATCTCTTCTAATGGATCGGCAGATGTAAAACCTTGTCCTAATTTATCCATATCATCTAACTCTTCTATGGACTCATACATATCATTCTCATTGGACCGATATTCTACAAGTCGCTTTTGTAACCACTCTGAGTTAGGATCCATTTAAACATATCATACCTTGGAGCCGATTGCATTCAGTCAGATTTAAAGAGACGGGCATGAAACCATTCTTGGTCGCGCTGAGAAAATCGAACTCTGACAAGTCACGTCCCGTCAAGCAAGTAGCATTTGGGTGTTGCCAATCCACCGATGCCTCGGCCAAAGCAACACAGGCTGAGTTATCCGCATGAATGACTTCCACTTCATCATCAACCCACTGAATCAAAAATTGGTGCATAGTGGATGGCACGCACTGGTTTGCATGAACCCAATCACGGCCTAGTATGACGTTGTAGTTACCTTGCACCTCAGCGACAAAGAATGCGGTAGCCAAAGTTTTACTTCCGACTGTAAGCTCCACATACATCACACCTTTGGCTTCCGTTTTCTCTTTGCCTTCAAATCCATTGAGCACCATATTGGTCTTTATCAACTCTTCATCATGCAGCCCCAATTTCTTGAAGACCGAATACGACATAAGATTCACCACAGCACCACCATCAACAAGCATCCGAGTGAGCGGTGACCCATTGATATGACCTCTGAGATATAACGGTTTCAGATGCGTTACTGGGTCTTTTGGCTTCTCGAATATTGCGTTTTAGGGCCAAAATCCAGCTGAACCACCTCCCCTTCCTCATCTACAGCACAAAACTCAACGGGTAAGTAATACACCATATTAATATCCATATATTCAAGAACCGGTGTAGACTCATAATCTAGCATATCCTCCTCTTCCCTAGTGTATCCACCAATTCTAAAATTTGTTCGAGCGAGGAGGAAGCAATAGGTAACGCAGACGATGCAATGATTACATCGTCCTCTTTTGGTGGTGTGGGTGCTGCTGTGATAGGTGTAGAAGCCACTGCATCTTATATTTTTTTAGGCCTCCACACTTGTTTTGTAGGCACCATGGGCCGAATGTCATTGAACAACTTATCCCTTTGCTTCTCGGCCTCTTGTTCTGTCATCTCTTGACTCCTTAACCTCTGGAGTTTCCTATTTTGCGTCTTTGTTAGCCCTGGAGGACACCACTTTGGCTGAGTGTATTTAGGATCTCTCGTCTTTACTTGGCTAATGCTTGCTTCATGGTCATTAGCCGAGTGCTTTGGCGCGATAGCAAGTATCGGCTCAGTCGGATTGCTATGCATAATCGGCTGCTCTATGGTGAATGTTTCGGTGCCCAAGATGAGTGAGTCGGCATCCATTTTCTCCTTGCCTTTTCCCGACTCAACTGCTGCAACACTTGGCAACTTAACACGCCATTCTTGCTTGCCGACCCTTTTTTGATTATCTTGCACTGGCCGATTGAAACCATTGTTCAAATGGCCTTGTGTGGAATAAGAAAGTCTCTCATGAACGGGCCTCCTTGGTTCTGCCCAACCCAGATGAAAAGCATAAGGGGCCATTGGGGGCTGCCACCGTCCTCCATTGAAGTCTCCCATGTAGTATGGCACATAGGAGGGTGGCGGTATCCATGGTCCCGGCGCCCACGACCCATATGGCCTTGCATGATGCTGAAATTCTTCCCGAGGAGGTGACCTCGAGCGCTTCAAATTTGATGACCGGTTAGAGCTAGAACTGGCTGCATGATTGGCATACTTGGACAACAACATATCAAAGGTTGGCTTGATTTTTTTGCGCTGCACTTTAGCTTCATTCCTCTTCCACTTGCCAACTTCTGGACTCTTGGGTTTGACAAATTTAACTCGAGTATTTTCTTGCACTTGCGGTTGCCCCCCGAGTGTAGGATTCTTGATGGTGATTTTGATCACTTCCTTGCCATCGGGCTGCTTATCAAGCACAACATGTCTCCCCAAGACCTTGCTGCCCTCCTTGTCTTTCCTTGGCTCACCAACAATGACATTAGCTTTATTAGCAGATTTGGCTACCTCCGTTCGAATGGGTAGCTTCTTCCCCTCCAAATCCATGGTATTCATTGGAAAAGGCTGTTTGTCAACTTGCATCTCAGAAAAGTTCAATCGTCCGTCATTAATGGCCGATTGTATCAGTCGTCGAAAAACATTGCAATCATTAGTATCATGAGAAAAAGAATTATGATACTTGCAATAAGCGCGCCGTTTCGGCTCTTCAAACGGCGGTAAAGTATGAGATATTCTAATAATCTTAGCCTGCAGCAAAACATCAAATATTCTATCACACTTAGCAATGTTAAAAGTAAACTTCATCTCTTCATCACGATTCTTATGAATCGGTTTCAGATCATTGCAAGTAAAGGGTTTGGCCTTGGATGGCCAAACAAATTCAGTAGCAAAAACATCACCCTCATCGCCCGAGTGATCACTATCATATTCACCCATATTCATCTTAGGACGATTAGCTTTGTATCTATGTACTTCTTTGAGATCTTTGCTTCGGCTTTCCTGAGCCAAAGCCATTTGTAAGACTTGGTTGATATTTAAGAACTCATAGCCTTCTAGCTTTTCTCTAATGGGAGTTCTCAAACCACTCAGCACTAGGTTCGCCAAGTCCCTCTCGGTTATCACCAAACTAAAACACCGGTTTTTTGTTTCTCTGAATCTCTTGACATAATCGGAGACCGATTCATCATGCTTCTGTTTAACCGATGTTAGATGTGACAACTTGAGTTCATTGTCGCCGCTATAAAAGTGATCATGAAATTTTTGCTCTAGCTGCGACCAAACTCGAATGGAACCATGTGGTAAAGAAGAAAACCATGAAAATGTGGTACCAGTTAATGATAAAGGAAATAAACGCACTTTTAATTCATTTAATGAGCCTGCCTCACCTAATTGTGCTAAATATTGACTAACATGCTCCCATGTGGTTTTTGTGCCTTCTACATTAAACTTAACAAAATCTGGAATTTTATATCCTGGAGGGCATTGGATGGCATCAAAGTACTCGGGGTACGACTTTTGGTAAATCCGATTCCGACGTAACTCAACTCCAAAATTCTCTCGGAGCATCTTAGCCATCTCCTCTCTAAGATTAGCTAAACCATCATCCACAGTGGATGATGAAATTTGTGGCAGCGGCATAGGAGGAGTAGGACTACTAGCTGTAGGTTGGAACTATGGCATGTATGCCGAACCATAGTTCGGTAATGGCCGAGTGGTTGTAGCTGTAGGTAGGGTTTGGTTCGACGTTGCCACCAAATCTGGCATACTCATGATAGGACTAATGGGTGCAGCCACAATCTGATTTGTTTGAGTAGGATAATAAGTCATCGGCACGGGAGGCGCCGATGAAATAGGTAAAGTCAGATTAGGGTTTTGCACACTAGCAGCTATACCATCATTACCACTAGATGATTGAGATATATTCTTCTGAGCATTAGTATTTTCTATGAAATTTTGATAGACTAGATTGTTACCATCAACAATACGACCCTCAATCTCAACCCACTGCTCGATCAGGAGAAAAGGCAGTACTTACAGAGGGTTTAACCTGCTCGGCTTGGAGAGGAGGGAACTTGATTTCTTCAATCGGATTGATGTTGCCTTGGCGATCCTTCTTGAATTTTGCAAGGAACTCCTGCAGGTCCTTCTCCTCGCGCGCCTTCTTGTACTCCTCATAGACTTGGCGATGATAGGCCGATATCTCATCAAGACTGGGCTTAATGATGTTATCGGCGTCTACCTCCGATGGCTTGGGAAGATCGGACATGGTGGATGATGATGATTGATCCTCATCCCCAGAGGAGTCACCAAAAAGTGTGTTGACACACGAACATGTCACGTGTACCGTCGACGCCGGGGGTGATGCACCGCAGCTCACGTCGAAGGAGACCCGACCAACAGCGCGATACGCAAGACAGTCGGCGGGCGCTTTTTCAAACCCGAAACCCCGCGCACCCGGGAGGGACCCCGTCAGGGATTGCAGCAGCTATGGGCAGCCCTAGGTCGATTCGCTCGCCCCTAGAGCCTCGGTATTCGCAGCTTTCAAACACGAAGAACAACAAAGAACGAGAGAGAAAAACGGTGGGGAGATACAACGTAGACTGAAAAAATAGTATATTGATTTGTTCGATTGTGTGTTGTTTCAATCGGCCGTCACCCCCAACATATATAAGAGGCGGCTAGACTTCCCATACAAGAAAATGATTCATCTAGGCTTTCCATACAAGAAAATTACATCAATTCACGTCCTCCAGTTCTAATTCCAATCCAACTCGGATTCAACCCGAATCTGGCCCAAACTTCTGTCTTACTCCTTGTACAGGTCGTGTAATTTGCATATGACCTCTGATTGAGAATATCAAAATACCAAATTTATGCGCCTCGACGAGACGAACAACTCTCCTATTGATCATTTTTCCAAATAAGTTCATCTTCAATACTTTACGAGGTCATCTTTAACTTCCAGTCGGATTTGGTCATGCAGTTTTCTTGGCTGTCTGAGTCTTTCAGCAACTCTACAGGCTGTATACTATCTTAGATGATGATGACTCAAAAATCAAAGTTGACCGTTTCGGCGATACGCACAACTTCCGTGTAGAACACTTTTCTATCCGAGATCATCTGAATAACCTTTCGAGCCCATCTCCAACTTTCGGTCGGGTTGACCCCGGCAAGCTCTCTACCCCAGCAAGCTCTCACACCGGCAAGGTTTTTACCCTGGCAAGGTTTTCATCCCGGCAAGGTTTTCATTCATCTGACAAAGGCCAAATAACTCACGCGACCCATCAGACACTTGCTAGGTGAGTCTGATCCCTCGCGTCACTTTTTCACTTAGGGTCAGCCTGTGAAGTATTGCCTCTAACTTTTGCATACGAACTCGGATTGGGACAATGTTTATATAAAAATCAATCGTTTCGACGAGACGAAGACAATTCGTGTAGATAATTTTTCCATATGAGGCCGTCTTGGGTGTATAATCAGCCGAATAGTGTTCTGAACACAAAATCTCAGTACTTTGAACACAACTTTGGCCTTAGAGATGAGATCAGATGGCTATGGCCTAAAGATCAAAGTTTCTCCTTTTGAAGATACAGAACATGCTCATTTTGAACACTTTTTATTTGAGGCCATTTTAATTGTGTTTTTGACCATGCCAAAATCTGGCGTCAACAGAAAGGTAATTAATTAAGATCAACCCTTCGATCCATCGATTTCAAACTAACTATTCTGATGGCTTGATGTTGTAAAATGATTTATATGCTCTTTTTTTACCAGAATGTATATGCTCTTTTTTACCGGAATTTATATGGTCTTATTATCAAGCTAACATGTACATGCTTGCACATCGACTGGAGGAAGAACCGGAGCCTCCCCTCGTGCTCCTCGTCGGCTGCTGTTTTGATGGGGAGATTTCAGGTGGCTGGTGACTGTTCAGAGCTCGTCTTCACAGCGGTGTCCTCGGTCGTGGCAGCGGTGGTCGCTGGCGCGCAGCGCGGTGTCGCCATGATGGAAGCTCCGTCGTGGGCATGCGGTCGCGGTCTTGGCCGCCCGTGCGGGCCCGATCTGGGTCCTCGCAGGCCGCGGCTGGCGCGGATGGTGGGGGCGAGATTCGGGCTCGGGCGGTGTGCCGTTCGCCGGATCTGGTATGGCGCGGTGCTGCGGCTCAGCACGCGGGCTGGTGGTGGCACCGGTTGTAGGTATCATGGTGGTGCCATGGCCGGTCAGGCAGCGGCAGCGGCCGCGATGGTGAACGATCCGTGCACAAGACGCTTGATGGAAGCCATTGGAACAGATCTGGGTGAAGACCTGCTCGCAGCTGCTGCCGAGGCCGGTGATGGCGACACTATTCGGTGTCGTTCCCTTGTTGAAGGCATCGCTGGTGAGAAGTTTCAGGCCACTCTCTGCTACCTCCGGGGAAACCCTAGATCAGTAGATCGGATGACGGCGGCATTATTGTGTCGTTTCCCTGTTGTGGCGTTATTCCTGGAGGTGTACACGGGCTCGATGGACCAGTGGACGGAATAATTGGTGGAGCGGTGTTTCATCCTGCACATTAATGGTGGCGTTTTTCGGCGGCGTGGCGCAGTGGAAGCTCGGTGCCCGATGTGTGGCGAAGGACTCGCGCAGGAGGGTGACGTTATCAGGCGTCGTGGTGGCGTCGATGGCAGAGAGGCTGGGCAAGGTGGTGCAGCAGTACAACACTGAAGATGGATTGGTGGCAGGTGGCTGCGGCGGCCTCATACCCGGCAGGCGTCCTAGTTAAGGAGTGCGCCGGACTGGTAGGTGCCCCATACCTGGCAGGCGTCCTGATTGGGACCTCAGGTTTTAGATGTTTAGGTTTGGCTGCGATGTCTATTTGGTATTAGGCCCAGACTATCAGTGCCCCTTCATCAATTGGATAGGAGTAGCGACAGTTGTTACTTAGACGGTGATTTTAGTCTTACTGTTGTATGATTTTGTAAGGTCTTGTGAGAATAATTAATAAAATGACCGTATGCATCGTCCAGATGCAGAGGCCGGGACTCCTCCTCCTTTTTAATAAAAAAGATAGTAATGTATTTTACACTGTAAAATGATTCCTATGTATGCTCTTGTCATCGAGCTAACTTGCACGCATATATGTAGTTCCTACAGGTATATTTCTGTTGGAATTCGCCCACAGGATCGATCACATCAAATCACGATGAACACGCACACGATAAAACTTTTGCCAAAGGCACGTGTCGTGCCTCTCTTTTTTCTCTTTTTATTTTCTCCTTTTCTTCTCTGCGATGTTACAAAACCCACGTAGCCTCCTGTGTATATATACACACCAACGCAGCCGACCCAGCTAACCTAAACCTATTCGTACAATGACTCAAGAGTTGTAACCGGACTCTACAAATCCTAAACGACCTAGCAGTACTACCTGGTCAAACTAACACGGACACAACACGCCTAGGCAGCCAAGTAAACTCCTAGCCGGACCTTTCCGGACCTTTACTACTTGCTCCACACGTGCACATCCATGACTCATGTTTACAAACTCAAGATTACTTCTAACAATCTCCTCCTAATGTTGACTTATCATCTCCTCGTACTTGTTCTGAACTTAGATCGTTGTAGATCTGCCCTTGTCGACTCATCTGCTCGCATCACGACAAGTCAAATTGCCGGTCTTGATTACTCGCAACAATCTCTTCCCAATCTTGACTTGGCGAATTTACAGACCACGTCAAATATGCCTTGGACTACCCAGGCTCGCTAGTAACCTGTGGAACACACCACCCGGTGGACTGCACCATCCATCCTAGCGAGATACATGCCGGATCTTTGTGGATCACACCACCCTGTGCACTACACCATGTACTCCAGCCTCATGTAGAGACATGGCCTCATTGAAGAGACTCACCTTCACTGGTTTACCGCCCCCGCATACTTGAACTTAATCCTCTCGTCGAGACACATAGACGACCTGGATGCGCTTCATCTTCAACACCTCCTCACAGAGACGAGCACTTGGACATGACGACGACGACTGACACGACCGATCGTGCAAACCCGAACGACTCTTGACTCTAACTCCCGGATGACGATCTTGACTACTTTTCGGCACCGCATCACCGCACCACCGCTCCCGTCAACGATCTCCATCCGCCGCCTTGCCGACGACAGCCCATCGCCTCGCTCCGTGCCGCTCCGACGAACGACGATCGCTTGAACCTCTCTTCGCCGCATCATCCTGCGACTTCATGGCCTGCTCTTCCTCGTCGCTGCACCACCCAGCGACCATATCGCCCGCCCCGAGGCGCTAGTCGGGTCGCGACCCCGGGGCAAGCACACCTTCAAATCGACCTTGCTCTAGATACCAATTGTTGGAATTCGCCCACAGGATCGATCACATCAAATCACGATGAACACGCACACGATAAAACTTTTGCCAAAGGCACGTGTCGTGCCTCTTTTTTTTCTCTTTTTATTTTCTCCTTTTCTTCTCTGCGATGTTACAAAACCCACGTAGCCTCCTGTGTATATATACACACCAACGCAGCCGACCCAGCTAACCTAAACCTATTCGTACAATGACTCAAGAGTTGTAACCGGACTCTACAAATCCTAAACAACCTAGCACTACTACCTGGTCAAACTAACACAGACACAACACGCCTAGGCAGCCAAGTAAACTCCTAGCCGGACTTTTACTACTTGCTCCACACGTGCACATCCATGACTCATGTTTACAAACTCAAGATTACTTCTAACAATTTCCACCAGAATCCATCTGCATGGACTTAACCACGTTGCACAAATCTTTTGGTAACAAGCATGCGCTGCAGAGTCAATTCCTGATGTTCAACAGGAGCAATGGTGAGACCCAACATGGCACAGGTAAATATTCTTTCTTCCCTCCTGTAAGGGCGTGCTTGTATCACACTATACCACTGATTAGTGAATAGAACAAAATTTGAACGGGACTATCCTCATAATTTGCATCTTATTTTATACTTAGTTGTCATCAAGGTTCAGAGAAGGCCGTAATTAAAGCCATAGATACGTCGAGTAACCAAAAGGGACAAGGAAGATGCCATGAACAGGGCGTGGAGGTTCCAATCCAAGAGGCCCTTCGCGATCAAGGAAATGAAGCAAACCCATGTCTATGCCTCGTACTTCATGGTAATTGATCAAATTCTTCTGTGCATACACATATTCTTAAACTGCATTGCTCGCTTACTGATCGACTTGGGATACCGCAGATCATCCCAGACATGTTCGTGGAAAATTTCATCCCGAAGGACAGCAGGAAGATGACGCTGTGGGACCCATAGGCAAAGCCGTGGAAGGTGTTGTACGAGTACATCGGCAACGAGTGTCCTCGCTCGGCGTTCAACATTGGGTGGGGCGCGTTCGCCATGGAGAACAACATGGAGAAGTGGGACGTGTGTGTGTTCGAGCTCCTAGACCATGACTACAACATCAGGCTGCACGTCCATAGGGTCGTGCTGGAGATCACCCCATGCGTCCTCGCCCCAAAACATCGTCCACAGGGTTATGCATAGCCCTTTGTTTTTGTTCTAGTAATATCGTTGATGCTGGAGGTGCGTGTTGGTACCATTTTGTTGAATTATTATCAGATAGTATTACTTGGGGAATCGTGTTTGTGACTGTTTTATTGCATATTGGCATTCGTTAGTTTTCTTGTCGTGGCAATTTCAATATCACTACAAGAAATATGTCAACTTGTGACCACCACTATTGGTCACTGAATGGTCACAAATTTCCATTTGTGACATTTTTGTGACCAAAAACATAAGGTCAAAAGCTGGCCGTCGTAAACTGACTATAGCGATCTTTCTTCTGAAATGGTCGTAGACGTTTATGACCAAAATATGTCTACTGTGGCATTTTGGTCACTAGCAACCTCCCCAGGCCACGTAGGCATCCAGCGTGGCAATCTGACGTGGCACAAGATTCAGCCCGGTCCAATTCGGTTTTCTACATGGGCCTAGCCCAACAATTCGGCCTTTTTAATGTATTTTTTTCTTGTTAATTTTGACTAGCTACATGGGCTTGGGCCATTAATTCGGCCTTTTTTTTCTAAGATGCAGCCTTTTACAGTCTACTGGTTTTTTATTTTCGTCCTTTTTTTGCCACTGGTCCCACCAATCAGATTGGTCCCACTTGTCATGCTTATCATAAAATTGATCCCACACATCAAAAATTTCAAAATCTGTCAAACAACCATTATAACTTGTCAGGTTTCCATTTCACGGGTATTGAAAGCACATACACAATCATTGTTTCGAACAGACCAAAGAGCAAAAAGCACATACAAGTTGGTCCAAAACAATACTGCATTAATCTATTACAGTCGTTACAGTATATTACAACCCAGATATGCCTACAACTACAACACATAATATGCTACTCTTTGCTGATATGCTTCACAGCTTAGGACATGGATTCACACTTCACCTGTGCAAAAAATTGTACAAGTTACATTCCAGTAAACAAACTGTACAAGTTGACGATTCCCTGCTGCATATACATATCACTTGTGTCATGTTTGGGGGTTCAGAATGTACACAGCATGTTTATGGTAGATGAACTGCAGCTGCTAGGAATAGTAAAGCAAAGATGTACTGCCACTAATCAGCAAAGACATAACATTTTCTCAGAGTTAATGATAGCATATTTAACCGTAAATAACAGAATAATGCAATAAATTGGTATAGAGCAAGGTACTGAGCATAGGCCAGGTCAACAATAAATTGGTACTAAATCTAGAAATCACCATCTAAAATTTAGTTAATGAGACATTTTAGAATCAACTTGACAATTGATAGTAATGTTTGCATAGGACACATCCAGAACTAAAATTATACATAAATGCCTAAATTTCAATGCCCGATGCCCAAAATGTAAGATGATGGTTCTGGAAAAATAGTAAACTTGCAACCAGATTTAAAGAAAAGAAAATAGCAAGGTGCTGCCATGACCAAATCCTAACCAGAATGCATTTAATAAAATGGATTGCTTCTAGCTGCTGTAATGACATGTTCCATCAGGCCATGATCAAGTACTCCAGACCATTGCATGCTTTGCAAAAAGAAATACTAGATGAATCTCACTAACAGGAGCACTAGGTGATTAGTGGAAGTAATCTGCAGATTACACAGTGAACAAGTGAAGAATTTATCTGTCCGTGTGGAAGAACTAAGTTGATCAAGACATGCAGCAGCAGCAGGAGAAGCCTTGCATCATTGGTTTGGTCGGGTCGTCCACCACACTAGCCACCATCACGTACCCGTCGCCATCAGCAACATTGCTCCTGCAGCAGCAACAGATAACCATTTATAAATTAAACGGACCACGTACAAGGTTATACTAAGCATGTAAGTACAGTCCAGCTACACGTACAAGGTTATACTAAGCATGTAAGTACAGTCCAACTATAAAGTGGATGGCAAAGTGTGGCTGCTGTTGTTGCTACTTTAGCCAACTAAGCTAATTAATCTCATCAACCTAATACACTTCTCTCAAAAAAGAAAAAAGCAACTTCAAATATTGAGTACAGCAGCAACATCTACTTGTTACTGGAGTTCCAGTTCAATATTGAGTACAAATCCCTCTAAAATTCCTTGGCACAAGTGCATCACATATTCATCAACTTAGCATCAGAAGTAGTGAGCACGAGAAGAGGGGGGAGGGAGATGAAGGAGCTACCTGCCGCGGTCGCAATGGAAGCAGAGGAGCAGACCCCTCTTGCCCCCCAGCCCCCTCAAGCAGGACAGGGCTGCCGGCTGGGTGCGCCCCTACTCCTCCGCCTCCTCACCCTGCACATAGCAAGTTTCAGATGTTCAGAATAGTGAGATGATTCCATACAAAGTAGAATAGTTGTACTTGGCAATGCACACTAGCTAACAGAATGCCCACAATAAATATTTTGGCTAAACTACTTTCCTTGACAGCTTTACAAATTACAACAATGATTCATCTCACTATTTCTAGACGAATCAACCCAACCCCTGTTGCTTTCTGACTATTCTATACAAAGTAGAACACTGAACTGGCCCAAGTTGCAGGCTATACTGATCTTTACGGTGTAGATAAACTAAAGAACTAACAAAGATTTAACCGACCCAGAGTGTCAGGTCCCTAATCCAACACCCCCGCTATGCATAGACAAAATTTTGGATACTAGACAAAATTTAGATTTAGATTTTGGAAGGTGATCATCCCATTCAAGTGACCATGCATACTAGACAAACGTCACATGATGCATATCAAAAAATACATCAGAGATGCATTCAAAAAAACATGAACATCACAGGATATCCATCTATCCCGTGCAAGTTTCAGGAATAATAATGGCATGCATAGGGCAATCTTTATCTTGAGAGAAACAAGCAGGCCACACATTTGAACATGAACAATAGACATACATCTGAGCATGTATTTCACATTGGGAAGATAATAATGTCAGAGCCCTAGATGTCATCAGTTAATAAGATAGATGGGGAAATGAGATGGTCACCTGTCCCAATCCTCACGATCCGCGTAGGTCTCCTCCTGGTAGCCATGGGGGTCCGCCTGCTCTCCCTGGTCCGGCTGGTCTCCGTCATCAACATGGCCTCCCCTGAAAAAACGACGAGGGTGGTGAGGGGGATTGAGGAGAAGAGAGGTCGGAGAAGAAGGGGGAGGTCAGATCGGGGGACGTTACCTCCTGTGGTCGGGGTAGTGCTGCTGGTGGTGGTGCTGCGGCGGCTGGTCTTCATGGGCGTCGGGGGGGGGCGGCGTTGGCCTTGTACTTGGCGGCCCTCTTGCTGGCCCTGGTGGGCTTGTTAGGGTTGTCGGGCGGGACGACCTTCTTGACGACGCGGGCAACGGCCTCGTTGCCCGAGGCGCCATCGTCCAGGTCGAGCAGGTCGAAGATCCCCATCCCGATGGCGGCGGCAAGGTGTGAGAGAGAAGGTGGGAGAGGGGAAGAGGGTGTGGTGCCGCCCGGGAGGGAAGGCGTCGGGGGTGGGGGGACTGCCGGTGGGGGAGACCGGAGACGGGCAGGGAGGTCGCTGGTGGAGCAACGTGGCTGCCAGATCGGGGGAGGGTTAGGTGGAAATCCTAACCCTAGAAGAGAAGGAGGAGGGGGGACGCCATGGCCGTGCCTGGCCTAGTGGATATGGGGGATGAAGGCGAGGGGAGGGGGTCGGCGGTGGGTGGGGGCTGCGGTGGTGGGTGGGGATGGCGGCGGTGGGAGATGAGGGAGACGAAGGCGGAGAGGAGACGAGGGAGAGGAGGGTGGGGATGGATCGGATCTGGAGAAATGGTGGGTGGGTAGGTGGGTTAGGGTTTTGGTTTTTTTCAGGAGAGGATCAACCGTTGGATGGGCACGTGATGGATGGCTCGGATCGTGTCCAACTTGGTGATCCGCGTGGAGGTGGTTCCTCGCTTCTCATTGGCTGGCTGGCTCACGCTCGAAAATCCAAATTTTGGACCCAAATCTCTGATTTTTTATAAATGCCTACAAATGTGTGTTGCAATATTGGACCATACCATTTTCCAAAAGGCGGCTGTTAGGTGCCGGTCAATCGGCCTAAATTTGGGTCGGTCGCCTCACGACCCTACGATGTTTTCGTGTGTAACCATTTGATTCACCCCCACGTTATACTTTCTTCCCCATCTTGCTCGTTCTCTATCAGATAGAACACATAGTTGACCCTCCCGCCGTTGCACCGTCGCGCACAACCGTAGTTTGTGGCCTAAACGTTGGCATCACCCCAACGTGCTCTAGTTGTAGCATTCGCCGGTTCTAGCACCTTCCCGAGGCTGCTCACCGCCGGGGATGAAGCATCCTCAATCAACAGTTCCAGCAACCCATCTAGCCGGTTCCAGCAAATTACTTTACCACTTCTAGCACCCCCACCGTAAATTGCTCAATGCTAAGGATGCAGCATGCCAAATTCATTTTCCTTTTTCAAGTGCCAAAAATGAGTTTTTTTAAATAATCTAGCAAATAATTGTCAAAAAAATTGGACGAAATCATTTTTCTAAAATACTAGGTCATATTTAATGCACAATTTATAAAATGGTTGGGTGTCAAAAGATTTGATCCACCTCTCGTGAAAAAGACAAATTCCCGCCGATTCAGTAGGAAGCGGGTCAAATTTGAACTGTAGCTACCTCATAGTTTGCTCTTTATTTTTTCCAAAAATCATTTCTAGGTAAAGAAGTATCTATTTAATCATAGAAACACCAAAAAAATTCCAAGATTCAACCACTAGCTAGGAACGGTCATGCCCGCCGTTTTGACCGCATTTTGAAACGGGCATAAAAAATTAAAAAAAACAAAAAATTGGGAAACCTTCGCATTGTGTCATTATATGTGACCAAGTTTCCAGGAAAAATAATAAACTTGTAATACGGCAAATATTTTAAAAAAGTGTTTTCAGAAATGAGCTATCATGCGTGAAGATTCATGGCTTTCAAGCCAATTGATCAATCTTATGGCCATATTCATGGCATAGTTTGTTCAAATGATCTCATATTGTGCACAAGGGTACATATTGGAATGGCAAACAATGTTGCCTAAGGAAGTTTTCATTTTCTTTGGACGAAAAAACCATTTTCAATTTTTCGAGTGCCCAAAAGGAGGTTTTTTTGTGAAGGACCTCCCAAGTAATTGTTGCAAAATTGGACCAAATCATTTTTATAAAATACTAGGACATATTTAATGCACAATTGACAAAATGGTTGGGTGTAAAAAGTTTTGATCCACCTCTCGTGAAAAAGACAAATTTCCGCCGATTCAGCTGGAAGCGGGTCAAATTTGAACTGCAGCTGTCTCATAGTTTGCTATTTGTTTTTTCCAAAAATCATTTCTAGGTACATAAGTACCTATTTAATCATAAAAACACCAAAAAATTCCAAGATTCAACCACTAGCTAGGAACGGTCATTCCCGCCGTTTTGACCGCATTTTGAAACGGGCATAAAAAATTCAAAAAAAATCAAAAAATTGGGAAACCTTTGCACTGTGTTATTATATGTGGCCAAGTTCCCAAGAAAAATAACAAACTTGTAATACGGCAATTATTTTTAAAAAGTGTTCTCAGAAACGAGCTATCACGTGTGGAGATCAATGGCTTTCAAGCCAAATGATCAATCTTATGGCCACATACATGGCATAGTTTGTTAAAATGATCTCATATTGTGCACAAGGGTGCATATTGGAATGACAAACAATGTTGCTTAAGGAAGTTTTCATTTTCTTTGGACGAAAAATTCATTTTCCATTTTTCGAGTGCCCGAAAAGAGATTTTTTGTGAAGGGCCTACCATATATTAGTTGCAAAATTGTACCAAGTCAATTTTGTAAAATACTAGGACATATTTAATGCACAATTGACCAAATGGTTGGGTGTCAGAAGTTTTGATCCACCTCTCGTGAAAAAGACAAATATCCGTCGATTCAGTTGGAAGCGGGTCAAATTTGAAATGCAGCTGCCTCATAGTTTGCTATTTATTTTTTCCAAAAAATCATTTCTAGGTACATAAGTATCTATTTAATCAGAGAAACACCAACAAAATTCCAAGATTCAACCACTAGCTAGGAACGGTCATTCCCGCCGTTTTGACCGCATTTTGAAATGGGCATAAAAATTCAAAAAAAAATCAAAAAATTGGGAAACCTTCGCATTGTTTCATCATATGTGGCCAAATTCCTAGGAAAAATAACAAACTTGTAATATGGCAATTATTTTAAAAAAGTGTTCTCGGAAACAAGCTATCATGTGTGGAGATCAATGGCTTTCAAGCCAAATGATCAATCTTATAGCCACATTCATGGCATAGTTTGTTCAAATGATCTCATATTGTGCACAAGGGTGCATATTGGAATGGCAAACAATGTTTCCTAAGGAAGTTTTCATTTTCCTTGGACAAAAAAACCATTTTCCATTTTTCGAGTGCCCGAAAGGAGGTTTTTTTGTGAAGGAACTACCAAATAATTGTTGCAAAATTGGACCAAATCATTTTTATAAAATAATAGGCCATATTTAATGCACAATTGACAAAATGGTTGGGTGTAAAAAGTTTTGATCCACCTCTCGTGAAAAAGACAAATTTCCGCCGATTCAGTTGGAAGCGGGTCAAATTTGAACTGCAGCTGCCTCATAGTTTGCTATTTATTTTTTCCAAAAATCATTTCTAGTTACATAAGGACCTATTTAATCATAAATACATGGTTTGGTGGCGATACGTCCAGGTTTGGGCGGTGGCCGAGGGCCCCAACTCTAGAGCGCGTAAACTCGCATGCCCGTCGCGTGGTCACCGCCGGACCGTAATGTTGCCATGTGTTCTGGGCAGCTTAGGCATGTCTAGTGGGTTAGGCACTCCCCAGGTTGGTGCTAGGAAGAAAATTACAACATAAGATTCTCACGAGAATACCGATCGATGCTCAAACATGAATTAGCAGCCAAGTGTTTGATTAGCGGTACGGGAAATGCACATGGCCAATGGGCGTGAGTTTTGGCTGAGGATGATCATCTACTAAGGAGAATGTCTTCACAAATTTTTAGCTCAAAAGGAGGATCCTAGGTGGTACTTGCTTTGCAAAGTACCACGCTGGACAAAAATATGAATGTTGAAGCTGGGCTCAAAATAATGAATGGATTGAGCTGAAATTTCGTGGAGGATGGTTATTTGGGCATAGGAAAGCATTGTAGAAAATTGATACCATTTGGACATGCCAAAGTAGTACTTCCTTCACAATGCTCTTCTATGGACAGAAACTTGGGAAAACTAGTGAGAGAGATTGGATGAATGAAATGAGCTCAAAATTGGTGTAGGTAAGTTACTTAGGTATGGTCATGCGCTGGTCAATTTTCAGATCATTTGGGTAAGCCTAGCTAGTACTTACTTCACAAAGCTTCTCTTGAGGTAGAAACTTTGGAAATTTCCCGAGAAAGATTTACTAGGAAAATTGAGCTGAATATTATCATGTGGCAATGATTTGGGTATGGAAGAGTGCCCGAAAAGTTTAAGGGTAATAGGAGGGGTCTATATAACACTTGCTTTGCAACGTGCCAATTTGGCCATAAAATATAAATTGAACCTGGGCTCACATAGATGATTTGACTGAGCTGCAATTTGGAGGAGGGTGATAATTTGCGCATATGAAGAAACTATATAAAATTCATGTCATATAGAGATATAAAAAAGGTACTTCCTTCACAATGCTTCTAGGTGGACAAAAACTTTGGAAATTTGCCGAGGAAGATTTGCTAGGCAAATGGAGCTGAATTTTGTCATGCGGTAATGATTTGGATAGGAAAGAGTGCCCAAAAATTCCTAGGGCAATTAAGAATATATAAATAGCACTTCCTTCATAAAGTGTTGTTGTGAACATAATAGGAAAATGAATATTGTTGAATTAGTTTTGAACTAGGCAAGGATTTTTACATATTTGATGAAGATATGACCCAAAGAATTTATGAGATTTTTTTGGGAATTTTGGGAATGATAGAAATATAGGTTGCTTCACAACCTAGGGCAAAAACTGCCACATGGACATGACACATAGGCAAAACTGATGAGATGGCGCCTAGTCATCACAACCCACCACAATCTACAAGGCTATGACCATCTATATTGGTCATTAACAACTAGAAATAAGGCAGCGAACTAGCACTGTTTGCTTTGTGACCATTTCGTGTAAGGAAATTACGACCTTTCTGACCAAAATGGTCGCAATGGTTTAGGGTTTGAAGCCCCCTAAACAGCTTTTGACCAATTGGTCTAAAATGGTCATAAATTTATGACCAATTCTTCAAGGGTCACTGACAGAAGGTCATAAGTTGACATATTTCTTGTAGTGTATATTGTTTTTGTTCTAGTAATATTGTTGATGATGGAGGCGCGTGTTGTTGACTATTTTGTTGAATTATTATCAGATTATATTACTTGGTGAATCGTGTTTGTGACTGTTTTATTGAATATTGGCATTCGTTAGTTTTCTTGTCGTGGCAACTTCAATATATGTGTCATTTCTTGAGAGAGAAATCCCTTATATTGCATTTTTTACTGCAAAAATAGACTTTATTATCTAGTAAGCATGTTGCATCGTCGATCAAAATTGGTACAAGAAAGTTAGGCAGTTCGGTCCAATTAAGGTACATTTCTTCTTGCATCACTAGCTAAAAGCATGGGATGCCACATTTGCTTCTCTTAACCAATTTGTTTGGAATGGATTATTATTTTCTTAGTTCTCTATCAACTTGTAGGGTTTGAAAAACCCGTCGAGTTGTGGGCCGTCGGACCCTGTTTGGTCCCTTCTACTAGAAAACAAGGGTTTGGCCGATTTTCTAAAACAAAAGAAGTGAAGAAACGAATCGCAACAAAACCACAATTTCTCCAAATTGCATTATCTGCATTACCAATGGAGAAAATCGTTGAGAAATTTTCATATAGTGTCAACACTTATTTTGTAATTACATGAAAGATTCTTTGAAAAGTATTTCCTAGTCACTCTTACTTCTCTTTCGAAGTGAATCGCTCTTAACTTCTACGGCAGGACTATATATCACTATTCTTTCCGAAGTGCCATGAATTACTCGACTAATATGTATAACGAATTCCCCTACTTATTTCATCCCAGCCGTAGAACTCATAAAGACACAAACCCTTTTCAAAATGCATTCTTCTAGATGGCTCTATGGTGAATATACCAAAGATCAAAAATGGTGTGCGGGACAGAAATTGCAGGTTGCACCAAATTCATCTTTCAATAGGAACTATGGCTAAGGAGAAGCATCAGCATCGGCAACCACAAACTCTATGAGGTATGCATATCAACCCTTTACTTCATCAATCCATCATTACACATCCGTCTTTGATTCATGATGCATGAGACGAGGTCACAATATCACTATAGGAAAATCAATTTTCGCCTACGCCAAGCGTTTTCTATCAGCCACACAACGTATAAGGCCATAAGTTGTGTGTCTAGTATGCGGCTCAGCAAAACCATTCGGCTCGGCATACATCCACGCACGCTGTGACACACCAAAAAAACACGGGGCCTATACAAAGCGCTCGGCATACATAGCACTACCCTGAGTGTCATCTTGGAACACACGGCGTACAGTTGTGCCACATTGTGATGGTGGCTTACGTAAGCTGTGCGACACCCTCGAATCCCGTGGGCCTTCAACAAAACACACACGACGTAATTGCGGCCCGTCAGCCTTTGAGTGCAGGTGGTCGGTGGTTGTTCACAGGTAGTTCCGGCGAGGCGTGGCTGTTTGGATTTCGAGGTGATCGTGTGGATTCAGCTGCCTCCATTAATGAAGGCATAACATCGCGGGTCGTCGTTTACCTACCTCGCGCAGCGCCCTCCCTCGCCTATAAATGCATCCCCCAACCGCACGCGATACTCCCCTCCCCCTCCTTGACAGATCCAGCTGTCGCGTGCCCTCAAGCGCCTGATCCACTATCAAAACCCAACATCGGCAACCTAGGGAAACCACCACGCGTAGGCCGCCCGAGACGAGAGATCTTCTATTTATGCTTTTCCCTCCTAATAATTAAGTTTTGTATTATGTTAGTATGAATATTTTATATAGGCATTCAATAATGTTTACATTGCTTTGCACTTAAGATTCGCTTCCTAGCTAGAAAGATATATTTAATTTGATGTAGATAGATGCTAACGTTTGGAATATTAATTGATAAAAAAATGTTATGGATATTAATTGGATCTTTTTTTCATACTAATTAAGTTTTGTCACATGCTAGTATATAAACATTTTATATAAGCATACAATAATCTTCACAGTGATTTCTCTACTTTAGGTTTGCATAGAATTTAATTCTATATATTTTTACAGATGGACGGTAGTAAGGGATGGAACGGGCTCATCCAGACATTAGTGTTTGGTGATGCTGATCTTGTTGGAAATATGCCCTAGAGGCAATAATATTGTATTATTACATTTCCATATTCATAATTAAGTGTTTATATTTCATGCTATAACTGTTATGATCCTGGAATATGCGATTCAGTGGAAAACTCATATACACGTGTGAAATGATAAACGGATAAAATAAAGGTTCCTAGTCTCGCCTCTAAGACTAGCTCAAGTGTTGTTGGTCATCAGGTTTTCCGGATCTTAGGATATCGTTAAGTGTAACGATAGTCCTAAAACAACATTGAGAGTATGACGTTGGAAGAACAATCATATTGAATCAATTCAAACTTGTTTGTTATGAATTGAGATAATATCGTCTGTAATCAAGTGTTAACGTGTGATTTTTCTCCTTAGACTATGAGAGTGCCGTGGTCACTTCTTACCATATAGTGGGCTTTGGGGTTGCTCAAACGTCACCTATAACATGGTGATCATAGCGACAACTTACAGGTTTATCAGAAAGTTTGACAAGTGGCCGGATAGCTCGAGAGTGGGATTTGCTCCTATGACGATAGAGAGATATTCTTAGGGTCCTCTCGATGTGACGGCATCGATCATCATCTGGCGAGACACTGGTGACTTCGTCACGGGATGCTGGAGCAAAATAACGAGAAAGAAGAACAAAACCGGTAACAAGGATTTTGGTATAATGAGCATGGTGATGACTCATGACGGTACTGATGCATCTCGGGTTTTGTGAAGTATCGTGAAGCAAAGGTAACATCACATGATAACCAAAGGTTCACTTGAATATCATTTGTGTATTCACAGGGACCAATATGGATGTCCACGGTCCCGCTGTCGGTCATTGGACGAACGGTTTCATCCATGTATGTGAGTTACCAAACCTACGGGGTCACAAACATAAGGAAATCATGATCTGCTGAGTGTTAGTAGGATAGGAGTCATGAGAATATATTTTTGGAATTATTTCATAAATATTCAGAATAGTTCCAAGAGGATCTGCAAGCGTTTCGGGGTCACCGGAAGGGTTTCAGTGAGTATCGGGTAATACCGGGTATTATCGATAAATTATATATAGGTGGAAAAAGTTTCTGAAGATGTTAATATATATAGGAAATTTTATATTTAATTTAAATATCAACTGGCTAAAAAGGCGAAGAGGTAGACAGGAACTTGGGCCAAAAAGGCCCAAGTGGGAAAGTGCCTCCCTTCCCTAAGGAAGGGGGGCGAATTGGGAGTAGGGGAGGACCCCCCTAGGCCGGCACCCCAAGGAGGCTTTCCCTCCTTGGTGGCAGTCCTCCTCTTCCCCTCCAACCTATATATACTTGAGGTATTGGCCACAATTGTATATACAAGTTTTAGAGCCTCCTCTAGTTCTTCTAGTTATAGTTCTAGTTGGTCCTAGTTGACTAATTAGATCTAGGCTAATCCTATTGTCCTCATAGTTAGAAGTCCAGTGTGGTTCTAATCTCCTCCCTTTAAGTCTCCAGCGATGATTAGCTTTGGACGGTGGAACGCTGCCTAATCGTGAAGGTTGCACGCTTGCGACCAAGTAGAGAGGTTGTGCTTCCGGTCTTCAGTTCGAGGGATGGTTCGTGGATGGTTCGAGGGACTCCAAGTACGATCTACACTGGCACGTTATTCTTCTGCTGCAACTCGATCGGCGACGGTAATGATCATGATCCCAACCCTTTATGCACCTTCATATTGATCTTGGGTGATCGTAGGTGCGATTTTCTTTTGTTTTCTACTACGTTTCCTAGCAGGTCTATTGGCCAAGATGAAGGAGATCGCTTCCTGGTAAGACAACAATAGAGGCCTTAAAAGTGCACTACCCCGCCACTGCGACCCTCACCAATAGCTAAGATGGAATGCAGCGAGCCTGTCCTTTCTGATTATGGGCTCCGAAGAGGCGTGCCATTCCCCAAGATCATCTAGAGTGGCAGCTAAAATTCACCTACCCAGCGCTCAGCTATAGGAGCGTCGGCAGCTGTCAAATCTTGGTATGGGCGAGTGTGCCACGTCCGGTCACGTCGGGCTGGTATGGACGACCCTCACGTTTTCCTTTGGCTACACTGCGCCAATGGCATTCCTCCCTGGAGATGAGGGAAGAGCTAGGGCAATATAAATAGAGGAGGGATGCAACCCAGCAAGGGGGGCATTGTAACCAATTAATAGTAAACAAACCAATATCACGCTGAGGTAGGAGTAGGGTATTACACCACAATGGTGGCCTGAACCTGGGTAGCTCCGGTGTACCTTGATTTCTGTCGCCCATCCCCGGCGATCGATGACTTAGGAAACCTAACGTGTTCAATCCCTCGCCGAACTCACAAAGGGTTGCTACATATAACCCAATGTCAGGTTCTTAGACACCGGCAACATGTATTACTCGTTTGTCCCATTCATGTTTATGACCACTATTCATACGGTTTTCACTGTATCCATGTGCGAATAGACCCCCTTGTTCCCAGGGATATGGATGAACCTTGGCATATATAGGGGATGAAATGTTAATAAGGATATGAGTTTCTCTGTTGAATGTTTGGTTTAATATCCTTCATGAATGTTGTGAAGGGGCCCCACTAAACATTTGTGTGTAAGGCCACGACACATATTGTTGTTGTTGTAAAGGTTAAGATGTTGAGGTAATTCGAGGTGACAATAAAATCCTCAGTTCTGCGCCTTTGCAATTGATAGGGGAATAACATATAACACTTAGCGAGTCCGCATCCATGGAGAAACCCTTAATTACCGTACTGACAACCGACGCGGGGAAACTATGGTAATGGCGTGTGTGGTACAAAGTCTACCTTGAGTAGAAGCATATTCTATACTCAGATATGTCCAATCACAAACATCAGTGTGACTCAAGTGTCCAGCTATGACTATGCTACGACATATGTTGCGATAGACACATACCAATGGGAATTCCGGACTCCCGAATGCTTTAATCCTCTGCTAGTTCCGATGCTTACTTGTTCCACTGCGCTCATTTACATTCTTTTGTGTCATTTACTTTTAATCTGCACTCTACTAAAAATCATTATACTTCCGCCCTCACTTTGCCTTGAGTTTACAATTTACTTGTAGGCACATTTTTGTAAGTCTCTACAAGGGACAATAGTCCAATTCCTTTGCTCCTTGTGGGATCAGTACTCTTATTTATAAATGGCTACAACTAAATCCTGTGCACTTGTAAGCCATCAGTATCTATAAGATTTGATCTTATTTTATTTGAAACTCGTCAAGCAAAACAATGACAGTATCTTCTGCGTTACCGATATTTGGGCAGCTGAAAATTTGGTGTGTTAACCGCATCAGATAAATGTCCCAAGACAGCTGTATGATGATGAACAAAGGATTGGTATTCTAGCTGAGTGCAGAGTTGGTTGTTCTCCAAAACGAATGATTCCTCAAATGCAGAGTTAGACCAATAATAATTGGAAGACTTGGAAAATTCAGCAATACAAACAAAGAGAATGAAGCGCACGAGAGGCTCCTTCGATCATAGGATTTCTAGAACTAAGGAGCAGGGGGAACACATGATCTTTTCTCTTTCTTGGCAAACAAATCAGCGATATTAGAAAATTTCATATTGTGATAACAACTTTAACATGCTAGAAAAGCTTCCATCAGTTAACAACAACCATAAAGAAAGAAGCTAAACAAAGCACAACTCGCGAAGGAAGACAAATTTTTACTGTTATTCGTAGTAGTATAACTATAACCCAAAGAGATCTCACACAAAATACTTGTTTCGTTCATGTTTGCACTTCTCCATGTTTCAATTGTACGAGATACGGACTTGAACCTCGCCGAGCTCCGTGCGGATTGCCCGAACACGTTGGGCCATGTCAAGAGGGAACTCGACATCACCCTCGAAGGCGATGGTAGCCCCCTCGTTGCTCGGACTTGTCACCTTCAAGCTCATCTTAATCGTAAGAAATGGTTGTGGATTGATGGGCACCGTAACATTATACCGCTGCATCTGCCACAGGTGCACACTGCCATCGCCGCCAGCGGAGGGGGTGAGCTGCACCTTCTCCTCCTCCACATAGTAGAAGAGGAGCACACTGTCGTCCTCAAAGACCCGGTTATGCGCGGTGATCTGACCGTACACGTCCATGGTGCGAGATGCATCATCGCCGCCGCCAAAGAGGCGGATGCTGACCCGAACATTGACCTCCAGGCCTTCCCACATCGTCACATACGACACAAGGAGGTGGCAGCTATAACGTGTCGTGATGAGGCGGTCTTTGTGCTTGTCGTTCTCCATGTTACTTGGGCCAAACCATAGATCGGCGGTGTCGTAAATGCCAGGCCTGTCTTTGTCAGGGATCTTGATTGTCATGACACTGCTGCCGAATCCCGAGATGGTCTGGAATGGCCCCGTGAGCACCAGATTTTCCTCGGGGTCGAGGTTGTGAAGAGGCTCTCCTTCTTCCTGGTGGTAGACGTACTGGCCGCCGTCCTCGTCGGCGACGATGATGTCGCCGACGAAGGGGAAGCAGTGTGGGTACACGGCCAGTAGCTCCACCGAGGGCCCAGGTCGGCAAAAACGTAGGGCTTCGAAAAAGTCGACCACGTCACCTTCACTGTAGGTTTTCTCATGCGGCGGCGGCGGCTCCTTGCCGTCATCGTCCATCATCACCCTCGCGAAGAAGGATCCCCGCCGATTGCGGCGGTTGTTGACGGACAGTGTAAACCCTAGAGGAGATGCGGCGGCGCAGGATGCATGTTGGAAATAATCGAACTTGTCCGGTGGTGGCCGGTTGATCGATTACTTTCCCAGTAGTCTACGTGTTTGAGGCTAATTAGGTAAGGGATCAATATTGCCGTGTGATTATAGATTAGAAAAGCAAAGTTTAGTCCAGTTTGGACTATGTAAAATTCTGTAGGCTTCGGTTAGCAGGAGTACTTCTCTACATCTATGTCTGGCCGTGTGGTTTCATGTCGAGTCCGAATAGGTTTGGTCTAGGTTAGCAATAGGGCTGGGTCGTGTGTGTATCTTTTATCTTTTACTAGCACAAATGCCCGTGCGTTGTAACGGGACAAATTTTATGATGTATTTTAATTTTAAGCAAATATACATTCCAGAATCCAATCGATTGCACCATTCAAATAAAAGTATATATTTGGATTCCATTGTAAATTTATTAATTATTTTAGCTAGTCTTGCCTTATTTTCGTGATAGTTGGGTCGGCTAAGTTTGAGCACAGGTTGTGAAAAGGCCCGGGTCGAGGGACACGCGCCACGCGCGGATCTCTTCCTTGGGACAAATCTCCCTACAATACCAACACTCTTATGGTTTGCGGGTTTATCCTCTAAAAAATATGCCTTTATGCTCTATGGATTTAATTTAAAAAACATAAGGATTTTAATAGAGCAAACATTTTTGTGAATGGATGAACTTTATTTGAAACTGCAGAATTATGGCACAGAGAGCTGCGGGAGAGATGGTAAAACAGAGTGGAGTGCCCCCCTCCCTCCCCCCTCTCAGCTGGCGTGTGGGGGAGAAATAGGACGCGAGCAAAATGCCCTCTCTTCATCCCTCCCTCTCCCCTTCATATCTCACCAATGACATCGGTGACATCCAGAGTTGAGGAATATCTTAATTGTCAGCAAATCCTAGTGAGCTTCAATTATCTTCTCCATTAATAAATTACAATATAGAAAAAGGTAAATAATGAATATAAAAGCATATCCAAAAAAATTTCAATTGGTAATACACACAGCAGCTTCTGGTAGGTGTAACTATTTAACCATTATTAAAAAAAGCAAATAGACCAAAAATCCCCATCTAGAGAGCTCCCTTATCCACACAACGCTGCTCATTCAGAATTTTGATTGCGATCGGTAGCACATAGCAGATCCAGCAGCGGTGCAACCATTAAAAAAGCGAATAGACCAAAAATCACCGGGAGAGCTCCCTTATCTGCACATCGCTGCTCGTCATCAACCCACCACCGCTAGCAGAGCTTCTCCGCTCCGCCCCCAGTTCCCTTCGTGCTCTCTCCAGCCACACACGCGCCCGTGCTCCAGGCACACACCCCACGGCGCCGCGTACTCCCCTCTTTATTCCCTCCTTCACTTCACATACAAGCCCCAGGGACCATGGCGCCAGATCGAGCGAGCAAGGATGTGCGCGGCAAGGATCCCCCCTCCCGCCCCTGATTCCCCCCTTGGCGACCTCACACCTCTCCGCGCCGACGATACACTACGCCTCCTGGAGTGCGCCGGGGCCGGCGAGGGGCGGGGTCGGGTGGGTGTGGGGAACGGGGGCCACGCCGAGATCTAGCCGGTGGTGGTGTGTCCGTCGAGTGCACGCCGTGCGCTCCCGGCTCTGCTCTGCTCCGACGCCCGGCCTTGTGTCGTCGCCTTGCTTTGGTCCTTACACCCGCAACGACCATTTGGCGCCACTGACTTGGACGCGCCACGCCGGTGGTGACGGCCTCGTGGCTCTTGGGACGCCAAGGCACGCATGGCCCTCTCCTCCAGCCTTCTCTCGAGCCTGCTAAGCCAGACCTGACCCTCTCGTCCAGCCTCCTCTCGCGCCCGAGTGGATCTCTTGAGCCAATCCCGTCCGCCTCCGGCCGCCGCCGGCAAGCAGAGCCGTCTCCCGTGCGCTCCGGCCAACTCAAACCGCCGCCTCCTCAACTTCCACGTCGGTCTTCGCCTCATGCACGAGCCCCCGTCGTCCGTGCGCTCTAGCCAGCTCCCCGTCACGCCCGAGACCGCCTCGAGTCTTCCTGCCGAGGCCTCCCCTGTGACCAGCCTTTAACATGGTCTCCTGCACGCCTCGGCGCGGACGCCCGCGGCAAGCGGCGGCGCGTGCCCGGCGGAGACACGCGGTGGTGAGCCAGTCCAATAAGAGATAAGGGTCGCGGGCATAATTTCTAACAAATGCAATGGCTTTTACGCAAAAACGAAACGTTTTTCCAGAGTGCCACTTAAACAGGGACTGCGGGTTGACTTTAAAGAAATAGAGGGTTGTTTTCAGAAAAACCAACGACGTACCACCAGAAATAGTAACTGCTTTATTATTAGGGAAGATCTAATAATAAAAGACGGAAGCTTTCATAGTTTTTCATACGTCACTCTTTTATGTCCATTAATTTTACGTTAATCATAAAGATTGACGGCCGAGATTTAAAAGTAGATCTACATAATAGATTGAAAAAAACTCCACATCTTCTCTTGCAATACGAGAAGAAAACCGAAAATAAAAGTGTGGGTGGACACATGAACGGATAAGTTTCATGTCCGGTTTGGGCCACGCCTCATGCTCCGTTTTTATATGTACAAAGATCTGAAAAATCTAACCCGTAGAGCAAACCAATCAACAAAGTCTCGGCAGCCCACGAAAGACTCCCGACCCAAACCGTATCCCTCTCCCAAGTGCCAACACGCCGCCCAATCGGCCCCCGTCATCCGCGTGCGCTCCAAACTTTCATAGTTCGCCATACGTCACTCTTTTATGTCCGTTAATTTTACGCTAATCATAAAGATTGATGGTCGAGATTTAAAAGTAGATCTACGTAATAGATTGAAAAAAAAACTCCACATCTCCTCTTGCAATACGAGAAGAAAACTGAAAACAAAAGTGTGCGTGCACACATGCACGGATACGTTTCATGTCCGGTTTGGGCCACGCCTCATGCTCCGTTTTTGTATGTACAAAGATCTGAAAGATCTAATCCGTAGAGCAAACCAGCCAACAAAGTCTCGGCAGCCCACGAAAGACTCCCGACCCAAACCGTATCCCTCTCCCAAATGCCAACACGCCGCCCAATCGGCCCCCGTCCTCCGCGTGCGCTCCAGGCGCTGCAGGCCAAGGCCGGCGTCGTCGTCTCCTCCATGCTCACCTCATAGGCTCCAAGCGGATCTACGCCAAGTTTCGGTCCATCGTGCAGCCTTGGTCCTCACTCTGGCGAGTAGTCCCCAGGTTCCCCTGCTCGCCTCTCCATCAAGGTTTCGAAGCTTTCGGCGACCTTGGCATCCCGTGCCGGTGAGTCTGAGTCACTCTCTTACCGGAGGCGCAGATCTCCGCGCTCCTGGATAAGGTCGCTTCCCTTGAGACCACGTTGGGCATGCAGCGACCGGTCTTTTCCGAGCTAATTGGGTAAACCACCAGGCTTGGACGGACACCGTGCTGGCGGCGCACTGCCCAACTTAGTCTTCGTAGGAGACCGATGTTGAGGCGAGCCTCAAGATGTCTCTGTGTGGGACTAGGGTGGCTTACGGCGCGTTCATGGATGTATTACACTCCATCAAACCGTGCATTCACAACTTTTCTAGGCCTGGTGTGATGAGTATGAAATGACATAAGAAATTGGAGAAGAAGAGCGAAGACGCTAGCAAGGTTTGGTTTTCAAGGAATGCACATACAAACTAGCTATGGCAATGATGACTCTAGGTATGGACATAGAGATCATGCTCGGCCAACACTCAAAAGATGGAGTTATACGTAACTCTGTCTTGGAGAGGTACTCACCGCTTTGCTTGATTGATTGAAGATTGACTGTCTTTGATTATTATATATAGTTTTACTTAAATCTCATTGTTTCAGACAGCCAAAATATAACTTTATGGTGTCTCATGGTTCGCCGGGGCGGCGCCCAGCTGGACCATGTTGGTATGACGCAGTGAGACGGGGATCAGCAGCGCGGTGGGGGCGTTTTCCTGCATTCGTGCTGAGACTGAAGGAGCGGACTGAGAGCGATGAGTACCTGTTGCACTAGCTATTGGAGGGCTGCGACCAAGCCCTTAAAAGTATTGCCTTTTGAAAGCATAGTATTTTGTTTTCAAGAATAGTGATTTTACCCTATAAAAGTAAACAAATTATTTGTACCATGGAAACTTATAGCATGCTATAGTGGTGTTTTTTTCTTGTGAGAACATTTTATATTTCTCTGAGTATGGAAATTATGGTTTAAACAATGGAGATTACATTATGTGTACATCTTGGAAGATACTAATGCATCTTCTTTCTTTTCTCAATGCAGGCCACCTGAGTTGGATTGAGCACCTTGATTGAGAAGGTTGTATATCTGACATATTGCATGATAGCACATGTTGTTGCCACATTATATAGAACGACAAGCTTATCATACATAACATGTAGACGGTGAAAAAGCAATGACGGAAAATAGCATCTACATTTTTTGAGCTCACAAAAGACTTATCTTAATGACTAAGTTTTGCTTTCGAAATTACTACACATGCAGTACTTTTAGTCTGACGTTAGTGTGACTATGAATCTGATGTTGTATGTATTTTGTTGCTAGGTGTGGATGGTTTGATCTTGAACCTTGTACAAATATCCGATGAAAAAATTCGTATGTATAGCGTCATTGATTTTCTTGAGTTGTTTAACAACTAGATTAATTCAGTGTTCACTTCATGTTCTTCCAGCAAAGCTTTTTGGCAGAACTTGATCTTGAACAGTTTGTGAAGTCCGAGCTTTATTAACATCCCTACCTGCTGGATGGTAAACAATAGATCCTTTTGTTTTTTCATAATAAAATTTAAATATTTGGATTATTGTTTTGTCAATGCATTTTGATGCATTCTACAAAATTAGGGCATTATTTAAATTAGTTTATTGAGTTAGGGGTATTATTAAATAATAATTTTTTCCCCGTTGCAACGCACGGGCCATTTTGTTAGTATATATATATGCACACCGGTGCTTGAGAGCATTGTGTCTGGAGAAGAAAAGAGAAGAGCAATAAAGAGAACAAATATGGGCTCTTGGCTAGTACTCTCTCCGTTCTGAAATACTTATTCTAAAAATGAATATAATGGATGTATCTGTAACTAAAATAAATCTAGATACAAACATTCTTAAGACAAATATTTTTGAACGGAGCGTACAAGTTATTCGTATGCACGTGTTCGTTTTGATGTGATCGATCTATGGGCAGAATGCCAACACGGGATTAACGTGTGGCGTTTCTTTGGACTATATGGAAGCCAAAAACAATGACATTTTAATCCAAATTTTTCACTTGAAGGCCAACCTAACCACGTGGCCGTGGGTTCGATCCCCACGGTCGGCGTTCTTTTTTGTGTTTGCCGTACTTATTTTTCTCCGGCAAAAATAAAATGTACATACTGTACTTAAGAAAATTCACCAAAGGGTGTCCATCTCACTTTTTTTTGCGAGTAAGACTTCTATTAGTCAAGGATCCAGGGAATTACAATTCAATTTACACAAATCCACAACCTGTGGGGGACCAGAGCCCAATTAGACTACTGTTCTACCTTCAGTCCTTGCAAATTTAGCTAAATAATCGCTAACCACATTTTGGTTACGATTGATATGAAATACACTAGTTGTACGAAGGGACATCAAGTATTTAATCTCATTCACCAAGGAGGCAAATATAGACATGTTCGTGTCTCTGTCCTAACCATATTCACCGCCACAACAGAATCCATTTCCATACAAATCGGCATCTCCGATCGCTGGATAGCAAGAGAAATACCCTCCATGCAAGCACATAGTTCGGCCTCAAGTGCATCTCCGCAAGAGAAGAGCACCCTGCAAGAAGAGAAAATAATGTTTCCAAGACAATCACGCAGAACCATGCCTGCTCCTGCTCCACCTTCCTCTGTCCATGATCCATCTGTATTGAGCTTGACCCAACCCGTCGGTGGAGGAACCCACCTAAATGGTGGGTCCTGACCTATTATTTAATGTGATGTTTTGGTACTAGCATAAGTTATTACAACTTTTCCCTTCAAAGGATCACACTCTGTGTTTTGAGCAATCGCAAGTAGCGAGTCAAGGTAGCTGCACAAGAATTGCTTTGAGACACTAGTAGAAAAAGGGGCATTCGTTCGGGCCTGGCCAGCCCATTAGTCCCGGTTCTTCCACGAATAGGGACCAATGGATGCATTCGTCCCGGTTCGTGTACCCAGGAGGGCGGCCGGGGCCTCGTGGGCATTGGTCCCGGTTTGTATGGACTCATTTGTCCCGGTTCCAGGCACGAACCGGAACCAATGGGCCTCGCTCCTGGCCCACAAACATTGGTCCTGGTTCTTGGCTCGAACCGGGACAGAAGGCTGGGCTTTAGTCCCGGTTCCAGCCATGAACCGGGACAAATGAGTTTCCTATATGTACCCCGTCGCTGCAGCAGAGCACTCCAAAGTGCTCTATTTTTTCTGGCCGGCGAGGAGAGGGCATTTGGGTGCTCTAGCTCACCTCCTATGCACACGAGGTGTTCGATGAAATGCCCAAGCCACGCTAGTTAAGCTTTCTCCTCTCGAAGCTCGACCTCCAAGCTCCATTTTCCCTAAGATTTGTCTAGGTTTAGTGGTCCTTCACATCCCATCCCCGTCTTCACCGCCGTCGATCGCCCGCGCTGATCTCGTCGCCTGCACCACTGTGGTGAGCCTCTTATCTTCTTCTGAAAGAAAAAAAATTCTTACTTTAGATAGACACTTGTCTAATTTTCTTACTTTTATTATTGCTTGTGCTTATATAGTGCGATGGTTTTGGTATCCGCCCCCGTCGGCCCTTGTCCTGGCTATGATTCGGATGTGGTATATATTATCTTTTATAACTATTTGGTTCATTTATTGTTTATGACAACTATGCCCATCAAGTTCACATAGATTTTATTTATGTAGGAGATAGTTGAACCGGAAATTCCAATCAACCCTATTGTCGAGAGGTTAAATTTAGTTGAAGAAGAAAACAATTACTTGAAGGAAAAAATAAAAAAAATTGAGGAGGAGAAGATGATATTCGAGTTGCATGTTGCGGATGTCGTCGATGATCACAAGATCAAGATGGATGCAATGCAGTTGAAGATGAGAAAGATCAAAAAATATGCCATTCATACCGAGGCTTGGTAGCATTATGCCGTTGGATCAATTTTTACCTTGGTTGTGATTATGATCGCAATTATTGTTGCATTGAAAGGTTTCACATAGTTTCAATGTATGGTTTAACTAGATGCTCTAGAGAGCTATATGTTGTTCAATGAGAACTATGTATGTACTAAATTGATGATGAACTTCTATTAGTTTGGTCACTTATCTACCCATGAGAGCTATATGTACTAAATTGATGATGTAGCTTTGAATGGTGCATTTTATACACGAAGTGCATCTAAACTTTCAACCTTTTCAGAGTTTATTTGTAGTGTTTTTCAATTTCAGGGTCTTATAACTTAAAAATAATCAGTGAATGCATGAAAAATAACAAATGAAGTCAGAAAGGGTTGAAAATTGATGATGTGGCTTTGAATGGTGCATTTTGAACAGAGAAAAAGTATGGAGTTCAAATAAGTTCAAAAAAATGAAATCCCTTTGTAACAGACGAGTTTCCGTATGAAACTCTGATACTTCGAAAGACATTTGTCAGGTTTGTACACGAAGTGCATCCAGTTTTTGCCGTAAACCTCTCTACTTTCTTTCACATGCTATGTGGGTGAAATGATGATACCATGCCAACTTTCAACCTTTTCAGAGTTCATTTGTAGTGCTTTTCAATTTCAAGGTCTTATAGCTTAAAATAATCAGTAAATGCATGAAAAATAACAAATGAAGTCAGAAAGGGTTGAAAATTGATGATGTGGCTTTGAATGGTTCATTTTGAACACAGAAAAAGTATGGATTTCAAATAAGTTCAAAAAAATAAAATCCCTTTGTAACAGACGAGTTTCCGTATAAAACCCTGATACTTCGAAAGAGATTGTGCATTTTATACACGAAGTGCATCCAGTTTTTGCCGTAAGCCTCTCTACTTTCTTGCATATGCTATGTGGGTGAAATGATGACACCATGCCAACTTTCAACCTTTTCAGAGTTCATTTGTAGTATTTTTCAATTTCAGGATCTTATAGCTCAAAATAATCAGTAAATGCATGAAAAATAACGAATTTCAGGGTCTTTCAGTAAAAAAGAATTATCATAAAATAAATAAGTAATTTGAAACAAAATAATATAAACTTTAATAAAAATATATAAGTAGAAACAAAATAAAATAAAATTTAATAACATAAATAAAATTTATGAAACTAAAAATATCAAAGTATTTTCTGTTCAAAACATTATAAGCAACCTCTAAAATTTATGAAACTAAAATTATATAAAATTGATGCAACTAAAATTATCAAAGTATTTTCTGTTCAAAATCATTAAAAGCAAAAAGAATTTTCATAAAGAACTTTTTTGTTAGAAACTTTAATAGCAAAAATAATTATCATAAAATAAAATAAATAATTAATTAGAAACAAAATAAAATAAAATAAATAAGTATTTTGTTGTAAGTAGAAACAAAACAAAAAAATAAAGCAAAAAATAAAAAATAAAAAATTTGCCACCTACTGGGCCACCACAGCCTGAATACGACTAGAAACCCATCAATGGGCCAGGATTCAGGCCCGCAGAAGGCTCAGTAGGCCCATCGGGCACAGCAGTCACAATTACGCCCGTAAGCCTACAATGGAGAGGAGCTCGAGAGGGGTGCGGCAGTGGGGCTGTGCGCCCCTCTCGACTAGCGAGGTGGGACTAAACTCCCACCACCACCCGGCTGTGCAAGGCCTTTGGTCCCGGATCGTGGCACAAACCGGGACCAAAGGGGTGCATTGGATCCGGTTCGTGACACCAACCGGAACCAATGCACCCCCTTTAGTCCCCGTTGATGGCACCAACCGGGACTAAAGGGTGCATTGGTCCCGGTTTGTGCTATGAACCGGAACCAATGCTTTGAGTATATAAGCAGGACTTGTGAAAATTTTCACTTCTCATCTCGCAGTTCCGCCCCGACGACGTCGACGACATCGACGCCGCCAGGCTTCCGCGCGTCCTCGTCCTCCGTCTTCGTCGTCGCCGTCGCCCTTGCCCCGGCCTCGCCGCACCCTGCCCCGACGTCGACGTGCCCTGCCCCGACCTCACCGCCGCCGAGCCCTGCCCCGACCTTGCCACAGCTCACCGTCGCGCACGCCGCGCCCTACTCCGACCTTGCCGCCACTCGCGTGCACTGTGAGCGCCTCACCGCACCGTTCCCCCTCCTCTCCCCCTTCTCCCCCGCGCCCAACGCCGCCGCGCGCCCGCCCCAACGTCGCCGCCCGCTCCGACGCCGACGACGAAGCAAGGCCCCTGTTCACATATATATTTATTTTTTTGTTCATATTGTAGTAGTAGATGATGATGATGATGTATGTTCATATATATGCAAAAGTTAGGATTTTTTCTATTCATAGATTTTTTGGGGTGATATTATTGTAGAATATGCAAATGTTTGTATGCTCATATGCAAAGAATATGTCATTTTTTTATAATTTTTTTATGATTTTTTCTGTTGTAATTTTGTTCATAGAATTTTTATTTTGTTCATAGAATTTTTAGTTTATATATATGTTCGTATACAAAAGTTAGGACTATTTTAGTTTATATATGTTTAGTTTAGGAAGAATGAAAAGAAAAAGGAGAAGAAGAGGAGAAATAAATAAGAAGAGGAAAAAAGGAGAAAAAAAGAGGAGGAGAAGAAAGGATCTTCTCCTCTATTCCTTTCTTCTTCTCCTATTTTTCTTCTTCTTATTTTTCCTCTTCTTCCTTTTCTTATTTTTTCCATGTATGTATAATTTATGTCCCGATAATTTCAACACGAGGGGGGGGGTCGATATACCCCCTCCCCGATAACATTATTTTCCCATGTATGTATGTCGTCGTTGTTGATATAACCCCCTCCCGGATAACTTTGACATGAGGCGCGGTCGATATATATACCCCCTCTCGACCGTGATAACTTATACCACGGGAGCACCCCCCCGGCCCTCTCGCTCGACCAAAACTCTCGAGGACACCCAAACCCTAGAAAAAACGATGTCGGTCTCCTACCCCCTCCCGCCGCGCCCCTACCCGATCAACAAACTCTCTTGAGGCCACCCAAATTTACCAAGTTAAAAGAGTGTTGTCGTCGAGGCCACCCCAAACCCTAGAGAAGCGTCGAGGCCATGCCACTAATATGATTCTTTATTGTTCTTAGATAGCTAGTTCAACGTTTGCCACTAATATATCCATCTGTCATGTTTGAATAATAATTACCATGTTGTAAATATTTGCAGAAACTATGGATCCGCACCCCCGAGACGAAGCACAAGAAGCGGTGTTGGGGGAGATAATCACACATGGAAGTGATGTCGTCTTGTCGTTTCTCAACGACACATGCACCGATGGTCCGGAAAGACAGGATGAAGAAGCAGGCTACGACGACGATGATCAAACAATGAAGGAGGAAGGACACCGTGATGACGGCTCCGGTGACCGAATGGAGGGGGAAGGACACCGTGATGATGGCTCCGGTGACCGAATGGAGGGGGAAGGACACCGTGATGATGGCTCCGGTGACCGAACGGAGTCCGGCCAGGTATATATATTAATTACTTAAGCATGTGCTGACTATACCTAATTGATGCATTAATTGTTTTTGGTATGTACACATATTAACTCTCTTCTTTTTCTTCTTTCCTAGCCCTCCGAATCGAGCAACACTTCGGTAACGAGACGAGGCTCGAAGAGAAAGTTGTGCACGGATGAAAGGTACATGATCATCGAAATTGATCGTGCTGGCCAACTGATTGAACCCCTCCGGACCAAGCAAAAATTTAATGCTCAGTGCGGGGTTCTAGTTAGGGACATGATCCCGATCAGCATCGAGCAATTGTTGAAGCCTAAGGACAAAGACTCTCAGGTGTCTTATGTCAGCGATAGGCAGAAAGCTGATCTTTGGACCGCGCTGCAGGAAAATTTCACCTTCCCACCAGAGGAGGATCCGGAGAATCTAGTTAAAAAGCAAATGATCAAGGCTTATGCTCTTAAGAAGATGGCTAAGCTATTCAGGAGGTGGAAGAATGAGCTGAAATCATCGTTTGTCGACCAAGACAAGACTCCAGAATTCATCGGCCGATTTGAGAAGATCAAAGATCAGTGGCCCGCATTTGTCACCAAAAAGAAATCTGAGAGAGCAGTGAAGATGTCAGCGACAAATAAGAAAAATGCTGCAAAGAAGAAGCATCACCATCACACGGGGTCAGGTGGCTACCTGAAAGCCCGGCCGTTGTGGGACAAGGCTGAGAATGACCTCATTGCTAAAGGGATCGAACCAGAGACGCGACGCTGGCCAGACCGTTGTAGGACTTGGTTCTTCGGGGTTGGGAGGAAATTGGACCCTGTAACAGGGAAGTGTGTTTGGACCAACGAGCAGCTGAACACACCCATAGAGAAGCTTCAGGAGTATATCGAAAAGGTGCAGCAAAGGACGTTCGTTCCGAACAGAGAGAACGACGAGCTCACAGAGGCCCTCGGGAATCCTGAGCACCCCGTACGGACACGAGGCACGCCAGGCTCCCTTTCGTGGAAGGCTGGATTTCCTGACGCAGGCGGTTACAAACGCCGGGAGAGGAAGAAGAAAAAGGAGTTGACCCAACTACAGGCGCTGCACGCAAGGGTACAAGCGCTAGAGGAACGAGACAAGGCCCGCAGCACGCCACCTGCCGAAGCTGCTACACCCGAAGCTACACCGCCATCTCAGCGGAGAAGCAGCGTGGCTTCCACGGAGCTGCTTCAGGAGCCTGTCTTCACGGCTCCTGCTAGCTACCTCGTGGACTTAATCACGGAGTCTCACAATTGCCACCTTATGACACAATGGATGAATATGAAAGTCAAGGCGGCTATTGGCTCTGCTGCACGTCCTGAACATGTCGCAACTTTTCACTGTCGGCCGATTCCAGAAGGATATGCTAGGGTGATGGTAGACAAAATAACGGAGGGATTTGAGGAGCTCGAGCTTGACCACCCTACCGGTGAAGGGGAGACTCGGCTGGGTTCTGCTCTGAAGACTCCATGCCTATGGCGGAAGGAGCTCATCAACCTTCCGAACTGGACGCCTCCGCCTCCTCCTCCTCCGGCGAGTCAGGGCACACCGCCTCCTCCACCTCCTCCTCCTCCGGCGAGTGATCGGGGCACTCAGCCTCCTTCTCCGGCATGTGACGGCACTCCGCCTCCTTCTCCACCTGTGCCGGCGCGCCCGAGCAGCCACCAGCCTCCTCCTTCTCCGGCGCGTGGCGGCACTCCGCCTCCTTCTTCGCCTGCGCCGGCGCACCCGAGTAGCCACCAGCCTCCTCCTTCTCTGCCTCGCCAGCAAGGGCGGAAGAGACCGCCACCGCCCCGGCTGCTCCGGCGCGTCGTAGTCCTTCTCCTCCGCCTCATAAGCAAGCACGAAAGAAGACAGCCGCAGCCGCTCCGTCTGCTCCGGCGTCTAGCAATACAGCCAGAGGCAGGCAATACAGATTCGGTCCACCTCTCAAGCCTCTAGAGAAGTTACCATACGAGAGGACCGTGGAATAAAATGCGAAGATCGTGGAAAAAGAAGTGAATGACTTCTTTGAAGGGGTGAAAGCAAAGAGACATCCACCTCCGGAGGAGAAGGTAGACCGGGTGAAAGCAAAGCGCACACTCGATGCCCTGAGGAAACCACCAAAGTCTCCGCCGGAAACCAACTATGAGCGCATTACTGCAAAGGTATATATCGAAGCGGAGCGGTCGGGAAATACTATCAGTGATCGAAGGTTAGCAGAACGATGAGTTGGGAAAAAAATTACCCAGCTCGGTGAACAAGCGGACCAATCGTGCCCCCCCCCCCGCTCAAGGTGTCTAGCGATATCGTCGCTCATGATCCGGGGATGGTGCCCGGTTATAGCAATCTTGAAGATTACCTGCCCGACGATGTACATTATGATTTCTTGGAGGTGGAAGAACACCAATACCATTACGGGAAGCCTCTTGTCAAAGATGAAAAATCTCTAACAACGATGATGCGAAGATTTCGTGATTGGTACATGGAAACCTGTAGAGAGTCTGGGGGGACGAATACTTTGTATCTGAGAGTTAAAGAGGGGCACGACCTCGTTGGAATTGATTTGTTGACTGTTCCATTTGAGGAGTTCTTCCAGTGGTTCAATCAAAAGGCCCTCGATAAATTAACGGTCACTTGCTACTGTCTGTAAGTACTACTTCTGTCATTAAGTCTCTATATATAGCTCAGCTCTTTCATTGCATGTATATATGATTATCCTCACTATATTATGCAGATTGAAGATCATCGAGTGCAGAAAAGCAGAAATGTATGATATTGGGTTCATTAACACAAATCTCATAGATAAATTTGAGGTTGAAAAGAATGCCGATGATGCTAAGGCCAACTTGCTCAAATCATTGATAGTAAATCAAAACAAAGATAAAATACTGTTTCCTTACAACTTCGAGTGAGTGTTACTGTCTTGTGCATATTCGGTTTCCCTTATTACTCGAGCGAGGTTATAGTAATGTAATTGATTAGTTATGCATGCGTGCGCAGCTTCCACTATATTCTCCTGGAGATTAAGCTTGAGCATGGACTAGTAACCGTCTTAGACTCGAGACGAAAATCTCCCGAGACCTATGCGGACATGACTAAAATGCTCGAGAAGTAAGTTCAATCGATCATTATCGCACCATATTGGCAGCTTTTGTTCATTTCCTGATATCAAGTAATTGTTTTCTTTGTCTCGCAGGGTTTGGAAAGTATTCACCGCACAAGCTCCGGGGCTGCCGGGGGAGCTGCGATGGACATACCCGAAAGTAAGTAGTACTAGCTAGCTAGTTGCACGCATCTCGATCCCATTGATTCTAGCTACTTTCATCAATGTCATTTATAATGCTTCATTATCAGTTTGATTGACCTCTATTTCTCGTAAAGTGCTTTTGGCGGGAATAAGGGAATGATTTCTGTGGATACTACGTGTGCGAGTTCATTTACAACGCGACTTGCAAAGATAAGCGGGGCTACTCTAAAAGACAATTTGATGTGCGTAAGCAATAATATTCACAATTTCATTTTATTACACCATCATTTCTGTTGAGTTTCATTCATATATATGTATTAACCCCCTTCTTCAAATTAGACGTGGGAGATGCGGAATGAACTCCTACCAGAAGATCGCATGAAAGCAATTCAAGAGGAATTAGCGGGATTCTTTCTTGACCATGTCATCAATAAAACCGGAGAATACCATGTGGAACTTGATTTCAGATGCTAGGGAATTATAACAGATCTTACATATTGTATATGTATGTAGTCAGTAGCATCGGATAGATAATACGAAACTTGTTGTTCGACCAATCTCTCGGAGAAGGAGAGGTCGATCACTTCTCTCGGTATGCATGACGAACTTCTGTACTTAATGGTTTCCTTCATTTTCTTATTAGCTAGCGTGTCGAGGGCCTCTCTATACGTATAGTACGTAGTGTCGACCAAGCACGGAGATAAGAGAGGACACTTCTCTCTATTAATTAGTTAGTTGCCTAACACAATATATGAAACACCTTAATTAACCATACAAAAACCCCAAATCCACCCCCTTTCAGAAAAAAACAAAAACCCTAGCCCCTGAACAGCTGACGCGTGGATGCCTATTGGTCCCGGTTGGTGCCACCAACAGGGACTAAAGGCCCTCCTGCCTGGGCTCGCCACAGCGGCCATGTGGAGGCCCATCTGTCCCGGTTCGTATAAGATCCGGGACTAAAGGCCAAGGGCATTAGTACCGACCCTTTAGTCCCAGTTCCGCAACCGGGACAGATGGGCCTTATGAACGGGGACAAATGACCCTTTTTCTACTAGTGAGACATCCATCGGAGGTGGAATCTTGCCATGAACAACCTCATTCCGATTGTGCCAGCACCTCCAGAGTGTGAAGAGTAGCATCGCCCGTTCAACCTCACTTAGCGGAAATAAAATATCAAGGAGCCACTCGGTCCCCATGTTACTGATATCTCCCAATCTTGGCAGACGCTATGCCTCCCCCATATAGTTCCAAAGGTCCACGGCTAGGGGACATCGACATAAAGCATGGAAGGAAGATTCAGTTTCTCTGTCGCACACTGGGCACACATTTGACTCCTCTAGTCCTCGCTTGTGTTTATTTTCCCAAGTTGGAAGCGAGTTCACAGCCACACGCCATGCAAAATTCTTGATTGTAGGTGGGACGTTGCTACCCCATATCATTTTCCAACACGTCCTACGACCATCAGGCGCCGAACTAGTTGCAACCGAAGTCATTCTGCAGGTTTCTTCAAAAGCCATGTTGTAAGCAGATTTCACAGAGAAGGCTCCCAATCTTCCGGGTCCCAATGCAAGCACGTCATCTCCAAGTCTTGGCGAGGCTCTAATTTTTAGGATCTATGTAACATCACATGGCAAGAAAATAGACTGGAGCAAATTTACATTCCATGAACCATTGTTGTTGATGAAGGAAATATGCCCTAGAGGCAATAATAAAGTTATTATTTATTTCCTTATAATCATGATAAATGTTTATTATTCATGCTAGAATTGTATTAACCGGAAACATAATACATGTGTGAATACATAGACAAACAAAGTGTCACTAGTATGCCTCTAATTGACTAGCTCGTTAATCTAAGATGGTTATGTTTCCTAACCATGAACAATGAGTTGTTATTTGATTAACGAGGTCACATCATTAGTTGAATGATCTGATTGACATGACCCATTCCATTAGCTTAGCACCCGATCGTTTAGTATGTTGCTATTGCTTTCTTCATGACTTATACATGTTCCTATGACTATGAGATTATGCAACTCCCGTTTGCCGGAGGAACACTTTGGGTGCTACCAAACGTCACAACGTAACTGGGTGATTATAAAGGAGCATTACAGGTGTCTCCAAAGGTAGATGTTGGGTTGGCGTATTTTGAGATTAGGATTTGTCACTCCGATTGTCGGAGAGGTATCTCTGGGCCCTCTCGGTAATACACATCACATAAGCCTTGCAAGCATTACAACTAAAATGTTAGTTGTGAAATGATGTATTACGGAACGAGTAAAGAGACTTGCCGGTAACGAGATTGAACTAGGTATTGGATACCGACGATCGAATCTCGGGCAAGTAACATACCGATGACAAAGGGAACAACGTATGTTGTTATGCGGTCTGACCGATAAAGATCTTCGTAGAATATGTAGGAGCCAATATGGGCATCCAGGTCCCGCTATTGGTTATTGACCGGAGACGTGTCTCGGTCATGTCTACATTGTTCTCGAACCCGTAGGGTCCGCACGCTTAAGGTTACGATGACAGTTATATTATGAGTTTATGCATTTTGATGTACCGAAGGTTGTTCGGAGTCCCGGATGAGATCACGGACATGACGAGGAGTCTCGAAATGGTCGAGACGTAAAGATTGATATATTGGAAGCCTATATTTGGATATCGGAAGTGTTCCGGGTGAAATCGGGATTTTACCGGGTTACCGGAAGGTTACCGGAACCCCCCGGGAGTCATATGGGCCTTCATGGGCCTTAGTGGAAAGGAGAAAGGGGCAGCCCAAGGTGGCTGCGCACCTTCCCCCTCCCCTAGTCCTATTAGGACTAGGAGAAGGTGGCCGGCCCCCCTCTCTCTCTTTCCCCCCTTGGGAATCCTAGTTGGAATAGGATTGGGGGGAGTCCTACTCCCGGAAGGAGTAGGACTCCTCCTGCGCCCTCCTCCTTGGCCGGCGCCCCCCTCCCCCTTGGCTCCTTTATATACTGAGGCAGAGGCACCCCAGAAACACACAAGTTGATCCACGTGATCTATTCCTTAGCCGTGTGCGGTGCCCCCTGCCACCATATTCCTCGATAATACTGTAGCGGAGTTTAGGCGAAGCCCTGCTGCTGTAGTTCATCAAGATCGTCACCACGCCGTCGTGCTGACGGAACTCTTCCCCGACACTTTGCTGGATCGGAGTCCGGGGATCGTCATCGAGCTGAACGTGTGCTCGAACTCAGAGGTGCCATAGTTTCGGTGCTTGATCGGTTGGATCGTGAAGATGTACGACTACTTCCTCTACGTCGTGTCAGCGCTTCCGCAGTCGGTCTGCGTTGGGTACGTAGACAACACTCTCCCGTCTCGTTGCTATGCATCACATGATCTTGCGTGTGCGTAGGAATTTTTTTTGAAATTACTACGTTCCCCAACAGTGGCATCCGAGCCTAGGTTATTTATGTTGATGTCATATGCACGAGTAGAACACAAGTGAGTTGTGGACGATACAAGTCATACTGCCTACCAGCATGTCATACTTTGGTTCGGCGGTATTGTTGGACGGGACAACCCGGACCAACCTTACGCGTACGCTTACGCGAGACCGGTTCCCTCGACGTGCTTTGCACATAGATGGCTTGCGGGTGACTGTCTCTCCAACTTTAGTTGAACCAAGTATGACTACGCCCGGTCCTTGCGAAGGTTAAAACGGAGTCTATTTGACAAACTATCGTTGTGGTTTTGATGCGTAGGTGAGATTGGTTCTTACTTAAGCCCGTAGCAGCCACGTAAAACTTGCAACAACAAAGTAGAGGACGTCTAACTTGTTTTTGCAGGGCATGTTGTGATGTGATATGGTCAAGGCATGATGCTGAATTTTATTGTATGAGATGATCATGTTTTGTAACCGAGTTATCGGCAACTGGCAGGAGCCATATGGTTGTCGCTTTATTGTATGCAATGAAATCGCGATGTAATGCTTTACTTTATTACTAAGCGGTAGTGATAGTCGTAGAAGCATTAGCTTGGCGAGACGACAACGATGCTACGATGGAGATCAAGGTGTCACGCCGGTGACGATGGTGATCACGACGGTGCTTCGGAGATGGAGATCACAAGCACAAGATGATGATGGCCATATCATATCACTTATATTGATTGCATGTGATGTTTATCCTTATTATGCATCTTATCTTGCTATGATTGACGGTAGCATTATAAGATGATCTCTCACTAAATTATCAAGAAGTGTTCTCCCTGAGTATGCACCGTTGCGAAAGTTCTTCGTGCTGAGACACCACGTGATGATCGGGTGTGATAGGTTCTACGTTCAAATACAACGGGTGCAAAACAGTTGCACACGCAGAATACTCAGGTTATACTTGACGATCCAAGCATATACAGATATGGCCTCGGAACACGGAGACCGAAAGGTCGAGCGTGAATCATATAGTAGATATGATCAACATAACGATGTTCACCATTGAAAACTACTCCATCTCACGTGATGATCGGTTATGGTTTAGTTGATTTGGATCACGTAATCACTTAGAGGATTAGAGGGATGTCTATCTAAGTGGGAGTTCTTTAACTTGATTAACTGAACTTAAATTTATCATGAAACTTAGTACCTGATTAGTATCTTGCTTGTTTATGTTTGTAGATAGATGGCTCGTGCTGTTGTTCCATTGAATTTTAATGCGTTCCTTGAGAAAGCAAAGTTAAAAGATGATGGTAGCAATTACACGGACTGGGTCCGTAACTTGAGGATTATCCTCATTGCTGCACAGAAGAATTACGTCCTGGAAGCACCGCTGGGTGCCAGGCCTGCTGCAGGAGCAACGCCGGATGTTATGAACGTCTGGCAGAGCAAAGCTGATGACTACTCGATAGTTCAGTGTGCCATGCTTTACGGCTTAGAATCGGGACTTCAACGACGTTTTGAACGTCATGGAGCATATGAGATGTTCCAGGAGTTGAAGTTAATATTTCAAGCAAATGCCCGGATTGAGAGATATGAAGTCTCCAATAAGTTCTATAGCTGCAAGATGGAGGAGAACAGTTCTGTCAGTGAGCATATACTCAAAATGTCTGGGTATAATAATCACTTGATTCAATTGGGAGTTAATCTTCCAGATGATTGCGTCATTGACAGAATTCTTCAATCACTACCACCAAGCTACAAGAGCTTCGTGATGAACTATAATATGCAAGGGATGAACAAGACTATTCCCGAGCTCTTCGCAATGCTGAAAGCTACGGAGGTAGAAATCAAGAAGGAGCATCAAGTGTTGATGGTCAACAAGACCACTAGTTTCAAGAAAAAGGGCAAAGGGAAGAAGAAGGGGAACTTCAAAAAGAACGGCAAGCAAGTTGCTACTCAAGAGAAGAAACCCAAACCTGGACCTAAGCCTGAAACTGAGTGTTTCTATTGCAAGCAGACTGGTCACTGGAAGCGGAACTGCCCCAAATATTTGGCGGATAAGAAGGATGGCAAGGTGAACAAAGGTATATGTGATATACATGTTATTGATGTGTACCTTACTAATGCTCGCAGTAGCACCTGGGTATTTGATACTGGTTCTGTTGCTAATATTTGCAACTCGAAACAGGGACTACAGATTAAGCGAAGATTGGTTAAGGACGAGGTGACGATGCGCGTGGGAAACGGTTCCAAAGTCGATGTGATCGCAGTCGGCACACTACCTCTACATCTACCTTCGGGATTAGTATTAGACCTAAATAATTGTTATTTGGTGCCAGCGTTAAGCATGAACATTATATCTGGATCTTGTTTGTTGCGAGACGGTTATTCATTTAAATCAGAGAATAATGGTTGTTCTATTTATATGAGTAATATCTTTTATGGTCATGCACCCTTGAAGAGTGGTCTATTCTTGTTGAATCTCGATAGTAGTAACACACATATTCATAATGTTGAAGCCAAAAGATGTGGAGTTGATAATGAGAGTGCAACTTATTTGTGGCACTGCCGTTTAGGTCATATTGGTGTAAAACGCATGAAGAAACTCCATTCTGATGGACTTTTGGAACCACTTGATTATGAATCACTTGGTACTTGCGAACCGTGCCTCATAGGCAAGATGACTAAAACACCGTTCTCCGGTACTATGGAGAGAGCAACAGATTTATTGGAAATCATACATACAGATGTATGTGGTCCGATGAATATTGAGGCTCGTGGCGGATATCGTTATTTTCTCACCTTCACAGATGATTTAAGCAGATATGGATATATCTACTTAATGAAACATAAGTCTGAAACATTTGAAAAGTTCAAAGAATTTTAGAGTGAAGTTGAAAATCATCGTAACAAGAAAATAAAGTTTCTACGATCTGATCGTGGAGGAGAATATTTGAGTTACGAGTTTGGTGTACATTTGAAAAATTGTGGAATAGTTTCGCAACTCACGCCACCCGGAACACCACAGCGTAATGGTGTGTCCGAACGTCGTAATCGTACTTTACTGGATATGGTGCGATCTATGATGTCTCTTACTGATTTACCGCTATCGTTTTGGGGATACGCTCTAGAGACGGCCGCATTCACGTTAAATAGGGCACCATCAAAATCCGTTGAGACGACGCCTTATGAACTATGGTTTGGCAAGAAACCAAAGTTGTCGTTTCTAAAAGTTTGGGGCTGCGATGCTTATGTGAAAAAGCTTCAACCTGATAAGCTCGAACCCAAATCGGAGAAATGTGTCTTCATAGGATATCCAAAGGAAACTATTGGATACACCTTCTATCACAGATCCGAAGGCAAGACTTTTGTTGCTAAATTCGGAAACTTTCTAGAGAAGGAGTTTCTCTCGAAAGAAGTGAGTGGGAGGAAAGTAGAACTTGACGAGGTAACTGTACTTGCTCCCTTACTGGAAAGTAGTACATCACAGAAAATTGTTTCAGTGACACCTACACCAGTTAGTGAGGAAGCCAATGATAATGATCATGAAACTTCAGATCAAGATACTACTGAACCTCGTAGATCAACCAGAGTAAGATCCGCACCAGAGTGGTATGGTAATCCTGTTCTGGAAGTCATGCTACTAGATCATGATGAACCTACGAACTATGAAGAAGCGATGGTGAGCCCAGATTCCGCAAAGTGGCTTGAAGCCATGAAATCTGAGATGGGATCCATGTATGAGAACAAAGTATGGACTTTGGTTGACTTGCCCGATGATCGGCAAGCAATTGAGAATAAATGGATCTTTAAGAAGAAGACTGACGCTGATGGTAATGTTACTGTCTACAAAACTCGACTTGTCGCAAAAGGTTTTCGGCAAGTTCAAGGGATTGACTACGATGAGACCTTCTCACCCGTAGCGATGCTTAAGTCCGTCCGAATCATGTTAGCGATTGCCGCATTTTATGATTATGAAATTTGGTAGATGGATGTCAAAACTGCGTTCCTGAATGGATTTCTGGAAGAAGAGTTGTATATGATGCAACCGGAAGGTTTTGTCGATCCAAAGGGAGCTAACAAAGTGTGCAAGCTCCAGCGATCCATTTATGGACTGGTGCAAGCCTCTCGGAGTTGGAATAAACGTTTTGATAGTGTGATCAAAGCATTTGGTTTTATACAGACTTTTGGAGAAGCCTGTATTTACAAGAAAGTGAGTGGGAGCTCTGTAGCATTTCTAATATTATATGTGGATGACATATTGCTGATTGGAAATGATATAGAATTTCTGGATAGCATAAAGGGATACTTGAATAAGAGTTTTTCCATGAAAGACCTCGGTGAAGCTGCTTACATATTAGGCATTAAGATCTATAGAGATAGATCAAGACGCCTAATTGGACTTTCACAAAGCACATACCTTGACAAAATTTTGAAGAAGTTCAAAATGGATCAAGCAAAGAAAGGGTTCTTGCCTGTGTTACAAGGTGTGAAGTTGAGTAAGACTCAATGCCCGACCACTGCAGAAGATAGAGAGAATATGAAAGATGTTCCCTATGCATCAGCCATAGGATCTATCATGTATGCAATGCTGTGTACCAGACCTGATGTATGCCTTGCTATAAGTTTAGCAGGGAGGTACCAAAGTAATCCAGGAGTGGATCACTGGACAGCGGTCAAGAACATCCTGAAATACCTGAAAAGGACTAAGGATATGTTTCTCGTATATGGAGGTGACAAAGAGCTCACGGTAAAAGGTTACGTTGATGCAAGCTTTGACACTGATCCGGACAATTCTAAATCGCAAACTGGATACGTGTTTACATTAAACGGTGGAGCTGTCAGTTGGTGCAGTTCTAAACAAAGCGTCGTAGCGGGATCTACATGTGAAGCGGAGTACATAGCTGCTTCGGAAGCAGCGAACGAAGGAGTCTGGATGAAGGAGTTCATATCCGATCTAGGTGTCATACCTAATGCATCGGGTCCAATGAAAATCTTTTGTGACAATACCGGTGCAATTGCCTTAGCAAAGGAATCCAGATTTCACAAAAGGACTAAACACATCAACAGACGCTTCAACTCCATCCGGGATCTAGTCCAGGTGGGAGACATAGAGATTTGCAAGATACATACAGATCTGAATGTTGCAGACCCGTTGACTAAGCCTCTTCCACGAGCAAAACATGATCAGCACCAAGGCTCCATGGGTGTTAGAATCATTACAGTGTAATCTAGATTATTGACTCTAGTGCAAGTGGGAGACTAAAGGAAATATGTCCTAGAGGCAATAATAAAGTTATTATTTATTTCCTTATAATCATGATAAATGTTTATTATTCATGCTAGAATTGTATTAACCGGAAACATAATACATGTGTGAATACATAGACAAACAAAGTGTCACTAGTATGCCTCTAATTGACTAGCTCGTTAATCTAAGATGGTTATGTTTCCTAACCATGAACAATGAGTTGTTATTTGATTAACGAGGTCACATCATTAGTTGAATGATCTGATTGACATGACCCATTCCATTAGCTTAGCACCCGATCGTTTAGTATGTTGCTATTGCTTTCTTCATGACTTATACATGTTCCTATGACTATGAGATTATGCAACTCCCGTTTGCCGGAGGAACACTTTGGGTGCTACCAAACGTCACAACGTAACTGGGTGATTATAAAGGAGCATTACAGGTGTCTCCAAAGGTAGATGTTGGGTTGGCGTATTTTGAGATTAGGATTTGTCACTCCGATTGTCGGAGAGGTATCTCTGGGCCCTCTCGGTAATACACATCACATAAGCCTTGCAAGCATTACAACTAAAATGTTAGTTGTGAGATGATGTATTACGGAACGAGTAAAGAGACTTGCCGGTAACGAGATTGAACTAGGTATTGGATACCGACGATCGAATCTCGGGCAAGTAACATACCGATGACAAAGGGAACAACGTATGTTGTTATGCGGTCTGACCGATAAAGATCTTCGTAGAATATGTAGGAGCCAATATGGGCATCCAGGTCCCGCTATTGGTTATTGACCGGAGACGTGTCTCGGTCATGTCTACATTGTTCTCGAACCCGTAGGGTCCGCATGCTTAAGGTTACGATGACAGTTATATTATGAGTTTATGCATTTTGATGTACCGAAGGTTGTTCGGAGTCCCGGATGAGATCACGGACATGACGAGGAGTCTCGAAATGGTCGAGACGTAAAGATTGATATATTGGAAGCCTATATTTGGATATCGGAAGTGTTCCGGGTGAAATCGGGATTTTACCGGGTTACCGGAACCCCCCGGGAGCCATATGGGCCTTCATGGGCCTTAGTGGAAAGGAGAAAGGGGCAGCCCAAGGTGGCTGCGCACCTTCCCCCTCCCCTAGTCCTATTAGGACTAGGAGAAGGTGGCCGGCCCCCCTCTCTCTCTTTCCCCCCTTGGGAATCCTAGTTGGAATAGGATTGGGGGGAGTCCTACTCCCGGAAGGAGTAGGACTCCTCCTGCGCCCTCCTCCTTGGCCGGCGCCCCCCTCCCCCTTGGCTCCTTTATATACTGAGGCAGAGGCACCCCAGAAACACACAAGTTGATCCACGTGATCTATTCCTTAGCCGTGTGCGGTGCCCCCTGCCACCATATTCCTCGATAATACTGTAGCGGAGTTTAGGCGAAGCCCTGCTGTTGTAGTTCATCAAGATCGTCACCACGCCGTCGTGCTGACGGAACTCTTCCCCGACACTTTGCTGGATCGGAGTCCGGGGATCGTCATCGAGCTGAACGTGTGCTCGAACTCGGAGGTGCCGTAGTTTCGGTGCTTGATCGGTTGGATCGTGAAGACGTACGACTACTTCCTCTACGTCGTGTTAGCGCTTCCGCAGTCGGTCTGCGTTGGGTACGTAGACAACACTCTCCCGTCTCGTTGCTATGCATCACATGATCTTGCGTGTGCGTAGGAATTTTTTTGAAATTACTACGTTCCCCAACAGTTGAGCAGCTGGGAGACAAAGCGGAACCGACACGTGCCCTGTGGCGAGATAGGTTTATATGAGAAAGGCCTTGGAATCCAACTGTCTCGCCAGATTCTTATCTGCTGGCCATTGCCGAGTCTCCAGATCAGCCCCTTCTTCAAAAGATCTAGGCCATGAGAAAGCGCCGTCCACGTTAGATGAGGCATTACCTGCGAACACAGTGTCCTCTAGCTTCCCATTTGGATAATACCGAGCTTTAAGAAGTTGAGCACATAGGCTATCCGGCTTTGTCAATAGTTTCCATGCCTGGCGCGCGAGTAGTGCTTGATTGAATATCCGAAAGTCCCGAAACCCAGCTCCGCCTTTACATTTTGGCTGCTGGAGTTTTTACCAAGCCTTCCAATGAACCTTTCGTTTTCCTTCCCTCGAACCCCAATAGAAGTTCCGCGTCACGTTTGTTAAATTATCATACACAGAAAAAGGCAGTTTAAAAACACCCATAATATATGTAGGAAGTGCTTGCGCCACTGATTTAATAAGAACTTCCCTGCCTGGCTGAGCAAGATGGCCATCACCCCATTGGACAAGTCTTTTCAAGAGTTGTGCTTGTAAATTTTGAAACTTGCCTTTGGACATACGACAATTGGGTGTTGGAATACCCAAGTATTTCTCTTCGAAACCAGCATTCTGAATATTCAAAGTATCTCTCACCTCCTGAAGATTGGTAGGGCGTGCTTCACCGAACATCTCACTGTAGTCATTGCTGCATCTTAGCTTGTTTTTAATTTCCCTTTTAGTGCTCTTAGGACAAAATCTGCACTGCCAGTATGTGTGGAGTCCAAAGATGCGAAAGTTTCCAGCCTTGTTCTGGACTGGACTCGTATGGATCTTGCATGATCCTTCTTTGTGCTGGTGATCTTCGAGTCCAAGTGATGCAAATTTGGTGATGTGGTGTTCGGTAGCTTTTGAGCTTGGTTCGGAGTTTGGAATTTGGTAGTTTGTAAAAGACTATTTGGTTTCTTTATATGAAATCAAAGAGGGAGGCCTCTCTTTTGCTCAAAAAAAGAAACACCACACAAAAAACGGAGGAAATTGGCTGATCTCACATTTGCTCCAAAAATAGGAAATTTTCATTTACCTAAGCAATTTCTCATCTTGGAAATCAGCTATCTCACAATTCTCGTTGCATGTACATAACACGCTTTGCGAAGGAATAGAAATTAGCACGATGAGGAAGGAATTTGTCTCATTCATGTACAATGTTGGCAGTTTTAATCCGCTTTGCGAAGCCCAATTTGGTTGGTGTCTTCACCTCCAGTAGATAAATGTCAACGACAATCCTACGCAAGTAGAATACAGAATTGATGTGCACACGACGTCATGTGCACGACGTCCACCTGATAAAAGTCTCTGCATCGTCAAATGCTCTAGAAACACAAATAAGAATGGCTAGATGGAAACGTCATCTGCGTGTCGTCTAAAAGTTATCGGCTATATAACAGTGCCCGCTGTTCTTGACACAAAAAATTCCATGATACGACAGCAAGGGTGTTAAAATGATAGTACACACAGGACAATGTGCCAGACAAGGATGAAGTCATTTCTTTACGATAAACAAGGAAGAAGACACTACAAGACAATGCGGCATAAAAAAACACCACACCTGCATTTTACTACAATTTTATTTTTACATTTTGTTTATTGACATCTATTTTTTTTCCAAGGACTGTATTGTCATGATTGAAGGTGAATGGATTGGAAGTTTTTCTCGCAAACAAAAAAAAAGGACCGTCGTGTGATGTCGTCATGTTTTCTTTTTAACACTGCCGTCATGCTTTCTTGAGCTAAGTACACTAGTAAAATTTGAAAAGGAAATAACTTGTCCAATTAATACATAAGAGCCGACCTAGCTCAGTGGTAGAGCGCGTGGCTTTTAACCACGTGGCCGTGGGTTCGATCCCCACGGTCGGCGTTCTTTTTTTTTGCACTGCTAAACAAAATTGAACTAAAAAGGAAAATAAAGAAAACGCCGCTGATCTGACGGTTGCTCTCCAAAAATAAAAATTTACCGATGCAATTTTATCATGTTGGAAACCAGCTGATCTCACAACCCCGTTGCACGCACATATAAGTGAGACACAATGAGGAGTTCGTCGTCTGTACATGTCTTTTTTCCCCTATAATTCTTAATCCGCTCTGCAAACCAATTTGATGTCTTCATCCCATAAGATAAATGCCAACGACAGGTGTGTCCGAGTTTCATAACGAGCCAATGATTGGGGTCCTCTAGGCAATGCAGAGCTCTCGCTGTCCTTCAGGAAATGAATAATTCCACAATAATAGTAGTTGCAAGGAACAAGACATCGCAGGACGATGCGGCATGAAATCATCAGAGATCAACAGCTGTTTCCTGAGGCGGGAAAAAGATCACCGCCTATTTTGTTCATCTTTACATGTTACTAGTACAATTTACTATCTGTCACTGTTTGTTTATCTCTCTGTGGGGCAATATTACACAAGATCACCAAGAAAAGCAGGTGGAAAACCTACGGCCTAGCAAAACTCATTTCGCCCTCAAGCAAAACACCCTTCACAATGATGCTTGTGTCTTCTAGTGTTGCCGATGTTTCGGCAGCATGCCTCTTGGTTTCTTAGGAGACCATATGATTAATGAATTCTCGACGCGACGAACCGATCTTTGCCAGCATCACCAGTTCTGCAGCTGCGAAGTCACGCTTTTCACCACGGGGTGATACTGTGTGTGCAAGTACCTCTTCGCGTTGTCTGAACCAGGTTGCACGAGCCAATCGTCGTATAACCTTTTCGCAATCGGGTTATCAAAGGGATTGGATACTGATACCTGGTTCACAAGGTTTAAAGTTAGTGGCAGCATATAATGACTGGCAACAAGTAAAAATGTTCTTGTGGCAATGACAGCAAGATTAAGGAGAATATACAATGTCAGCAAACTGGAGCAGGATAATAAGACACAACCAAATGGCTAGTGAGTTCAGAAATTACGCACGGCCTTCCAAAACTACAATGACAAGGTGTAATAGGCACTAAGAGTTCAACATGCTTCTTTTCTCGTTTTCTTAAATGGTAAAAAGTACTGTATCAGTAGCATGCTGGGCCTGAATTGGACAGAACCTGCAACTAAGCTGCAGAAGTATAGCAGAGAAGTTGGACATAAAACTTGAATGGGTCAGTAGGAATATAAAGTTAAAATCGCAAACAGAAGCAAGGCCCTACAACCAAGATGAAATGTAGTGAGCATGCTACAACTTACATCTTGCATGTACACACCCTCTAGTTGTTGGATGAGATCCTTGGGAGATTGGCCTTTAGCAGGTTTTATTTGACCTCCCCCGTTCAGACAACCTGCAGGGCAATAATCAGTGTATTGTAGAGGGTATCTAGATCCTACAGCTCAGAAAAAAGTTACTAAAAGACACCATGCAGCAGTGTCATAAATGAAGTACCTGAAGGGCAAGCCATAACTTCAATAAATTGGTATTCACATTTTCCCATCTTAACCTTCCTAACAATGTTCTGTAGGTTTCTGAACCCGTAACAAAGGGCAAACTTCAAAACAGGTCTTCCCTCCACCTGTTAGCATAAACATGTGTTATATACACAATGATGTGACGGCCACAGCAAGAGTGGCTTTTCGAGGTCAGTTGGGGATGGATGGAGCAATGAATTACCTCCAGTGTAACTTCACGGAAATCTGAATTTCGCAAGATTTTGAAATCAAGTGGGCCTTCTATTTCCCTATTAAAGAGCGCACGTGCTGCATAACGAAAGATGGTTTCCGCATAACCACCCGAGCCACCAGAAACCCCATATAGATGACCACCATCATCAACATTTGTTAATCTGTGTTGCAATGAAAGTACACATGAATTATCAGAAAAGATGAAGCATAAATGTAACCATATAAAATTACTTTTATCTTTCTTTTTCTCGACAGTTGATTAAATCAAAGCTTCGCTAAATTCTAAATAGTAGTACTAGTTGAACAGAACATATAAACATATATTTCTGCATTGGATTTCATTCAAATTTTATCCGGAGGGACGGAACATCAAGCATACAAGGAGCTTACAATCTGTCCAAAGGAGATTCCTCCATTGTCTTGAAATCAACAGATTTGGACTGCACAACCATGAAACTGATATAAGCATGGAGTTTTTCAAAACATACAAGCAACTGCAGGAAATAAATTAGTAACCTGTATCAAGTCCAACACTTCACCAGTTGTCAATACCGAGTCCACCTCTGTAACTTCCTTTTCTTCCACTGAGAAAACAAAGTCGCCCCGGACAGCTTCAAGTTTTTTATCATAACAGGGCATCACAGTAACATGATACACATCATACGGCCTACACAGTACATTCAAGTATGATCACAAACAAAAATATCACAAAATGATAGTTCATAATCAGAGTAGTTTTTATTTGAAATAATCATCCAATTCAGCAAATGGAGATATTACATTGCAAAGACCAGGAAAAACCTCATGTCACAAACAGTTGGTCACAAGAAAACGTCAAAAATCATATGTGTCTCTCAAGATATTTTGGACTGGTCACCAGAAAATTGTATATCCAGATTTTTCATGAAATATACTTGCTTGATCTTATACTTATATACAAGAAAAAAAACTTTGTGAAGTAAAAAAGAAGTCCAATTTCAGACAAAAGGAAGTACTAACTTTTTCATGTCTGATCAAAGATCTGAAAATAACATCCTTAGGTCTAGAACTAGGGCAAATTACTCACTTGAGACCAAGTTTTTCAACCATGTGATGCTTGATAGCTGCACCAATCACTTGTTGGGGACTCTTTACAGATGAGATGTAGGGCAAGATATATGAACCAAGAGTCTTTTCAGCATAGCATATCCAACCTGCAAAGAGGAAGAGATTCACATATAGTGATAGAAGGTATGTAAATAACCAACTAGTAAGGGAATATCAATAGTACATAGGAAACTGCATAGTAGCGAAATTGACACATATTTCGCGTAAATGTTTTTACCTGGACATGCAGATGAAAGCACAGGAAGACTTGTTCCAACTTCTTTGTCGCTAGACAATTGACTCAGCTTATAGCGTGAAATAAATTCATTGCATGCTTCAATTAGGGCCAGATCTCGACTACTACTTGTGTCATACACTGCCTTCACGCCCATCGACTTGAACAGAGCAGTTAGTTTTCTGAAAACCTGAAGATAACAAAAATTGCATTATGTGTTTGTTATCATTATTTACAGAGTACTTATCATTCAGCTAAAGTGGAAAGACACTAATTTAGGGAAAACATTACAAAACACCCTATATGGTGACAATTTTGACTAGGTAGTGGTCAGGTGAAGCACATAGAATTACCTGTGACTGAGAAAGACCAAAGAATGCAGCTAATGATGCTCTTGACTGGGGAGACACAGATACGATGACGGTTTTGCCAGAGTTGATGCGAGTAACGAAGTCATCCAAGCTTTGCTTCTCAAGCATAACTGTCTCTGCTGATGTTATGCAACCACTATGAGATCAAAGGAAGCCGTCAGCATTATTTACATTTGGGCAGGTCACTACTTTTACAGTTGAGGCGAGGGCTACAAAATTGGTAATAACCTGCAAGCTAAACAGTCCTTGAGAGAAATCTTGACCGATTCTTCTGGAGGTTTTGTACTCACCACAACTTGCTTTTTTTTAATCTGTAAAATGGAAATGTCAGGAATATATGAGAATTGCATGGGGAAGGGAAATGGGTTAGGTGAGGTGCAACAAAGATGAATTTACGAAGTTCTGTTTGTGCTAATGTGAAGTCAATTTATTAGTTTAGTTGTGCAGAAATGTATCTACGACTTCGACAGTGGTTTGACCAAGTTGTCAAACTTAGCAGGTAGATCGTCCTGGAAATTGAGATAGAGAAGTAACATTTCCTTAAAGGACAGATTAATAAGTCAACACAAGTGCGGCGGCTGTTACTAAGCTCATGGGAAGTTGTAAAAACAAAGGAAATCGTAAGCACCAGGAGATAATCAAGTGAAGCACCAGGATCAATGTCCAAACACCACACAAATGGTATATTTGCCTAGCTGATGATTTTGAATAAGTGATGCTACTAAAAATTGCAATGCAACATGTTGGGAGAAACCAATGATCTCATTCAGCATCGCCGTACACTTTGCCTTCCGTTCTGTTTGCGCCTAACAGCTGATGCTGAACTTTTAATTTGGTTCAAACGAGCTTGCTATGAAGTAAAAATAAAATACCATGGCTATTTGGTGTGGAAACTCTAGACCTAATTATTCTAGTTTCCATGAAGGATACTACTGATTAGCGAGACATATGTCTGTATTAGGAAGGAGAAAAAAAGTAAAGAATAGGGGCTTCTTTCTATGCGTTGTATAATCCTACTCAATCCCCTTCAGGCTGGAAGGGATTTGAACTGGAATTCCAATTCCCCCAATCGATTCCTAATCCTAAGATAACCAAACAGCATGAGAGAAAGCTCAACCCTTCTCACCGTTCCTCATCCTTTCTACTCTTACTATCAATACTGCGAGGATAAATGGCGCATCACCGCCCGAAAGCAAAAATATATACATAATGCGCGAACTCAGACTGCGGTGCTCTGCAGCTGCAGGGGGGTGGCGCGGGGCAGCAACGAAGAGCAGGGCGGGCAAAAGCTCCCGCCCCAGAACCAAATACTAGGGCAAAGGACACAGAAAAAGAAACAATTTGGGGAGAAGGGGCGGCAGGGCAGGACAGGGTACCGGGAGGCGGCTGGCGGCGGAGTTCTTGTTGAGGGAGACGATGCAGTCCTGCGAGGGGGCGATGAAGTCGTTGAGGTCCGACGCCTGCAGCGCCGGCGAGAACCTGCTGGAAGACATCGCCGGCCGGCGACGGATGCTTGGAGGAGGATCTCTTCTTGGCCTCCTGTTGTGGAATGAGGCCGAGCCGAGCCGAGCGAGCAGTCGTCAATGTCAATCCGTGCTCTTCTTCTTGGTGGCCTCTGCGTGCTGCTTTGATGGACCGGGCCGCCGACTATACCCCCGTGGGCCTGGCCTTCACTGGTGGGCCCTCCTCGTTCCGCCTATTTGTTGTACAGCTTTGTTTCGACAAAATCAAAAGGGGGCATTTTGCAAATGACGAGGCGTATCCTGCAGTGAAATCGGCAGCAAGAGTGGAGCGCGATCTGGGGCGGGGAGAGCTGGGATGGCGCCGGTGGTGCTTGACGGCGGTGAGCTGTTGTGGGGCTGATCCTAGGGCGACATCGGCGGTGCTTGGTGGCGGCGGACGGGGCTGATCTGGGTGTCGTTGGTGCTTGGTGGTGCCGAACAGGGAGACGACGAGCTGACTGGCGGCGGGGGAGAAGGGGGGGAATAGGGGGCGTCCGACGTGGCACTCAGTCGCCGGAGAGGGTGAGGGAGGTGGCGGCAGGGGTCGCGGGAGAGGAGACGAGAGGAGAGATGGGCGGTGCTCGACAGATTTGGGGGACGAAGCTAACCCTAGCACTTACAGGGTCACGTGGGTTGGGCTCAGATTTTTTGTGTGGGTCAAACTCGTGCATGTTGTCCTGCGAACGTCTCTTTGTGGACTACGAGCCCATGAGCCTTTTCTCAAAAAAAAAGAGCAACGAGCCTATGAGCCATGGGTGAGAGATATTCTCAAAAAACAAAAACAAAAAAATGAGCCATGGGCGAGCACAGTTGGGGAGAGCACGAATAACTACGGAAAGATAAACTCTGAACATCAGGTTTTAAAGGATCCCTGCCGAACGCATTGACTATCGTCGGATTAGCCGCACAGATCTTGATGCGTCCTGGTGTACCACGTGAGATAGCCTAGGCGCTCGGTGTTATTCCACCCCGTTGCGAACGATCCTGGCTCTCTTCTCCCCACCAGCCTGACCTTATCCCATCTCCTTCCACACTCACTTCCACCCCCACCGCCCACCTTCCCGTGCGAGATTCTTCTCCGTCGGCGCCGTGTTCACCCACCCGCACTCCACCCTGCAGAGCTACTTGTGCCTCGCGTCTCCAGCATCTCCCTGCCGGTGGTCATGGCTAATCAACGCCCAACCTCTTCTTTGACATACGTGGCTACCCCTTCTTCCCCCGTTTGAGGAGTGCGTCCGCGACGGCCGCTCGTGGAGGGCATGTGGAGCCGAGCTCACGCGCCACGGCTACGGTGGAGGCTACCGGCGAGGTTGGGCTTCGAGGAATAGGGGAGGAGGCAGAGGAAGGCGCTGCGTTATGCTTTGACCAAAGCCCGCAGCCCACGGATTCCAGCGGGAGCACGGGCGTGGGGAGCTCGCGGTGACGGCGGTAGATAGCAGGGTGGTGGTCGATGCCATGGCGGTGTGGACGGAGGGTGTTGGAAATATGTCCTAGAGGCAGTACTAAAGTTGTTATTATTATATTTCCTTGTTCTTGATAAGTGTTTATTCTCCATGGTATAATTGTATTAATCAAAAACTCAAATACATGTGTGGATACATAAACAAGCATTGTGTCCCTAGTGAGCCTCTACTAGACTAGCTCGTTGATTAAAGATGGTTAAGGTTTCCTAACCATATACATGAGTTGTCATTTATTAATGAGAACACATCATTAGGAGAATGAGGTGATGGACATACTCAATCAAAAGCTTAGCATCTGATCGTGTCACTTAGTTTATTTGCTACGGCTTTCTCAATGTCAAGTGTCTATTCCTTAGATCATGAGATCATGCCACTCCCTAATATCGGAAGAATGCTTTATGGGTATCAAACGTCACTTCGTAACTGGATGATCATAAATGTGCTCTTCCGCTGTCTTAGAAGATACTAGTTGGGTTTGCATGGACCAAGACTGAGATTTGTCACTCCATGCGACAGAGATATCTCTAGGCCCTCTTGGTAATACAACATCCTAAGTAGCTTGCAAGAATGTGAAAAATGTGTTTAGTCACGGGGATATTGTATTGCGGAACGAGTAAAGAGGACTTTCCGGTAACGAGATTGAATTAGGTATGGCGATACCGACGATCGAATCTTGGGCAAGTGATATATCGCTAGACAAATGGAATTGTATACGGGGTTATCTGAATCCTTGACTGTTGAAAATATGCCCTAGAGGCAATAATATTGTATTATTATGTTTCCATATTCATAATTAAGTGTTTATATTTCATGCTATAACCGTTATGATCCTGGAATATGCGATTCAGTGAAAAACTCATATGCACGTGTGAAAAACTCATATTCAGTGAAAAACAATAGTCCTAAAACAACACTGAGATTATAACGTTGGAAGAACGATCGTATTGAATCGACCCAAACTTGTTTGTTATGAGTTCAGATAATATCGTCTGTAATCAATTGTAATAACACAGAGTGTTAACATGTGATTTTGCTCCTTAGACCATGAGAGTTCGTAGTCACTTCTTACCGTACGGTGGACTTTGGGGTTGCTCAAACGTCACATGTATGATCATTACAATAGTGATAACCATATTGACTAAAACAAAAAATAAAAACATATTGGGTTGCCTCCCAACAAGCACTTTTCGTTAATGCCTTTTAGCTAGTTAGGATACAATGATCATGTTTTTCATCATTCATTTCCCATTCATGTTCCTTACTTTCTATAGCAAGTTTCCTAGTAGACAAACATAAATAATAGAAAGGACTATATTTAGTGATTTTAACATCCATGAACTCAAATCTCGTGGGGGTGGTTCATCTACTAGAAATCCCTCATATATAATGGTTATTTCGTCTTCTATGGGGTTCCTAGTGGTATGCCTAAATAGATTGTCTATGAATCCAGCATTCACTCCCCTAACAATCCATTCAAATTTATTATTAGTGTGCTCAAAGAAATTTCTAACCAACACTGAGGGTGGAACTCTTTTCGTAGCATTATCACCAAATCCCAAGTAATCATTAGATTTCATTCTTCTCGTGGCATCTTAATGACCCACAAGTATAGGGGATCACAACAGTCTTCGAGGGTAGTATTTCACCCAAATTTATTTATTCGACACAAGGAGAGACAAAGAATATGTATAATCCTTAGCAGTTGAGTTGTCAATTCAACCACACCAGAGAAGTCACTTTGTTGCAGCAATTTATTAGTAGCAAAATAATATGGAAGCAGTAGTAGCAATAGTAACAGTAGCAGTAGCAGTAGCAGTTTTGTAGCAAGTGTAGCCGCAATAGTAATAGTAACTTGAGCAAAGACAATATAGTAAAAGCGTAGGCATGGACTGGCAATGGATATTTGGATGACATTCATTATGTAACAGTCACAACCTAAAGCAATACATAATAGCTCGAATTCATCAATCATATATAGGCATGTATTCCGTATGTAGTCATACGTGCTTGCGGTAAGAACTTGCATGACATCTTTTGTCCTACCCTCCCCATGATAGCGGAGTCCTAATGGAAACTAAGGGTAAATAAGGCGCTGATTTTAATAGAGAATCGGAACAAAGCATTAGCAAATAGTGAATACATGAACTCCTCAAATTACAATGGGGTCTACGGATCAAAATAATAATATGTACATATAATTTGCAGATAGGATCAAGAACTCAAATATATTCATAAAAACATAATAGGTTCAGATCTGAAATCATGGCACTCGGGCCCCAGTAACAACCGTTAAGCATAGCAAAGTCATAGCAAGATCAACCTCAAAACATAGTGGATACTAGGGATCAAGCCATAACAAATTGACTCGATTACATGACGAATCTCATCCATATCCATCTACCTCCAGTATGCCTATGATGGAATTACTCACTCCCAACGGTAAGCATCACAAGGTTGTTGATGACGACGGCGACAAATTCCCCTCTCCGGAGCTCCAAATGGACTCCAGATCAAGCCTCCCGATGAAGAACAGGAGGTGGCGATGGCTCTGTATCGTAAAACACGATGAAACTTTCTCCCTGATTTTGTTATGCTTTGTTAATAAATGAAAATTATTTTACTGGGCGCAAAAGTTTCTATTTTTTAGCAAGATCAAATCAACAATGTTCCAAACTATCCCAAAGGTCTTACTTGGCACAAACACTAAACTAAAACATGAAAACACATCTAACCAAAGGCTAGATGATAAATTTATTCAAAAACAGGAACACAAAATCAATAATAAAAATAAAATTGGGTTGCCTCCCAGCAAGCGCTATTGTTTAACGCCCCTTGTCGGTGTCAAAACCGGCGGATCTCGGGTAGGGGGTCCCAAACTGTGCGTCTAAGGTCGATGGTAATGGAAGACAGGGGACACAATGTTTTACCCAGGTTTGGGCCCTCTTTATGGAGGTAATACCCTACGTCCTGCTTGATTGATCTTGATGAATATGAGTATTACAAGAGTTGATCTACCACGAGATCGTAATGGCTAAACCCTAGAGGTCTAGCTTGTGTAGTTATCATAATGTCTCTCTCCCTCCGGACTAAGTCCTCTGGTATATATAGACACCGGGAGGATCTAGGGTTACACAAGGTCGGTTACAAAGAAAGGAATCTACATATTTAGTCATCAATCTTGCCTTCCACACCAAGGAGAGTCTCATCCGGACATGGGTGTAGTCTTCGGTCTTCGTATCTTCACAGCCCATCAGTCTGACCCATGGCTAACAGGCCGGACGCTCGAGGACCCCTTAGTCCAGGACTCCCTCAGTAGCCCCTAACCTGGCTTCAATGACAAGGTATACGATGCGTAGCCTATCTTCGGCATTGAAAGGTCCTTCTTCCAAACTCCAAAATAGACTTCGGATGTATCGACGTGTCCAGACCATTTTTCGTCTGTCGCTCCATGTTTCGAGATGCGGTTTCCATTGGTACGTCTTGTCAAAGCAGAGATCGTGTCCCCTTATTACGGGATTCTCATCAATACAGGCGTGGGTAACCCAACCGTGCCGTTTACACAGCCTTCAGGAGTAGGCGAATTTTAAGGCGAGTGGGGAGGCGTCCAATATTTACTGCCTTTATAAGGAGATAAGAATCCCTTTTCTTCACCCACGCCTTCTCTCTTCCTTCGCCCTTCCATTCTTGAGCTCCAGCGCCCAAGTTCTCATCTTCTCCGTCTCGAGCAAGCACTCAACCATGTCCGGATCCGGAGGTCAAGGCAAGTGGATGGCCTCCTCCATCCAGGAGGAGGACATCGCCGAGCTTCAGGCGGTCGGGTACCTGGCGAAGGGAATCGCCCACCGCCTTCCGGCCCAGGGACAAATCATTCCCACGCCGAAGCCCAATGAGAGGGTAGTATTCATCCCTCATTTCCTCCGCGGGTTAGGGTTTCCACTCCACCCCTTCATCCACAGTCGGATGTTCTACTACGGGATAGACTACCATGATCTATCCCCGAACTCCCTCCTCAACATCTCAGCGTTCGTCATCGTGTGTGAAGCCTTCCCCCGCATCCAGCCCCACTTCGGGCTGTGGCTCAAGGTCTTTAATGTGAAGCCGAAGGCGGTGGATGGCCAGCACGCGGAGTGCGGAGGCGCCATGGTGAGAAAGTTGGCCAATGTCTCCTGGCCGAAAGGCACTTTCGTGGAGACTGTAAAAGAATGACAGAAACATTGGTTCTATATCACAGAACCCCGCGGCACCACCTGGACCACAACTGCCGAATTCAACTCTAGCGCTCCCATGCGACTCACCTCCTGGGTCGAGAAGGGCCCGAACTGGTGTTCGCCAAACGAGCTGACAACATTGCAAATGCGCATTCAAAGCATGGTGGATAGAGATATCAAACTCTTCGATATAATCCAGGTGATGCTAGTTCGTCGGATTCTTCCATGCCAAAGCCGAAGCCGCCCCCTATGGGAGTTCAATCCGAAGAAGCACCATACCCTGAAGAGGCTCTTCGAAACCACTCACAAAGATGCTTGGAGGTTGCTTTTTAAGGGCAACGAAACACCGCCAGCCACAGATTTGGACCGCGGGCATGACATCAACCACCTCGCCAACGAGGTATATCATTCTTACTGCATCCCTTACTTGCTTGTTTCAAGGATGATGTCTAAGCTTTTATCGTCATTGATTCTTCAGGACTGGATGGAGAGGGCGAAGCGGATCCAACGTCCGGCCCCGCTGCCTGAAGAACCAGTCATCCCATGTTTAGCGAAGATGCTAGTACCGGTGCCCTACAAGGCGCCAGAGAAGAAGGCCACAGGGAAGGCCAAGGGGGTCTGGAGTGGCCGCCGCCGCAAGGGTGCTTCAGACGCAACGTCCGAAGACAAAGACTCCCTCCTCCGCCGTTGAAGACGACGACGATGAGGAGGAGGAGGGAAAAAACCCTTCCCTTGATGAGGGGAAGAAGAAGAGGGCGGCCTCCACCATTCTGGAGGCGGAGGTGCCCAAGAAAGGGAAAGGCCCACTCATGGGCAGCTCCGCATGGGACGTTGAAAGCAGTCCGGTGCAACGCCCCCGCACCAAGCCGCAGACCGCATCGTAAGTGGTAAGACTTACATCCGCCCATAAAGTTTCTCCTTCTCATTGTATTGATATGATTGGTTATGTTATTGTAGTCCGGCCCGCAACAGTTCCCGCCGATCCTCGTCGGGAGGCTCGCTGGATTCCAAGGCGATGGCTAGCGATTCACCGCAAGCCGCTCACTCCCCCCAGGCCAAGGACGATGCGGAGGTGTTGTCCCGAAGGACTGTTCCAGGCGGGGGAGAGGCTCAAGTGGCGCCAGAAGGCGAAACCGCCGTCGCCGGACACCAAGGGGAATCAAACCCCATGGAGACTGGTGGGGAGGGCTGTATTTAGTTCGGGCCTCAACCAGACTCAATTTCTGAGACCGATGCGGCTCCGGAATCTGGCACGCAACCTCCTTCGAAAGAAGGGGGGATGCCTATTCCGTCGGTGACCCCTGTCCAACCAGGGGCACCGGATAATCTGCTGGAGGCGCTGCGAGGCGCTTCCATTGTGGATGCGCACCATGTCCTTATTGTTGGGGAACGTAGTAATTTCAAAAAAAATCCTACGCACACGCAAGATCATGGTGATGCATAGCAACGAGAGGGGAGAGTGTCGTCCACGTACCCTCGTAGACCATTAAGCGGGAGTGTTATAACAACGCGACTGATGTAGTCGTACGTCTTCACGATCGACCAATCCTCAGCACCGAACGTACGGCACCTCCGCGTTCAGCACACGTTCAGCTCGGTGACATCCCGCGAACTCACGATCCAGTAGAGCTCAGGGAAGAGTTTCGTCAGCACGACGGCGTGGTGACGATGTTGATGAAGTTACCGTCGCAGGGCTTCGCCTAAGCACTGCTACGATATAACTGAGGTGGATTATGGTGGAGGGGGGCACCGCACACGGCTAAGAGATCAACAGATAAATTGTTGTGTCTATGGGGTGCCCCCTGCCCCGTATATAAAGGAGCTAGGGGAGGCGGTCGGCCAAGGAGGAGGGCGCGCCAAGGGGGAGTCCTACTCCCAGTCCTACTCCCCATCGGGAGTAGGACTCCCTCTTTTCCTAGTTGGAGTAGGAGAGGAGAAGGAAGTGAGAGAAGAGAGAAGGAAAGGGGGCGCCGCCCCCCCTCCTTGTCCAATTAGAACTAGAGAGGAAGGGGCACACGGCTTCCCTTGACCGCCCCTCCTCTTCTCCCACTAAGGCCCATTAGGCCCAATATACTCCCCGGGGGGTTCCGGTAACCCCCCGGTACTCCGGTAAATGTCCGAAACATCCCGGAACCTTTTCGGTATCCGAACATAGTCATCCAATATATCGATCTTTATGTCTCGACCATTTTGAGACTCCTCATCATGTTCGTGATCATATCTGGGACTCCGAACTACCTTCGGTACATCAAAACACAAAAACTCATAATACCGATCATCACAGAACTTTAAGCGTGCGGACCCTACGGGTTCGAGAACTATGTAGACATCACCGAGACATGTCTCCGGTCAATAACCAATAGCGGAACCTGGATGCTCATATTGGTTCCTACATATTCTACGAAGATCTTTATCAGTCAAACCGCATAAGAACATACGCTATTTTGTCATCGGTATGTTACTTGCCCAAGATTCGATCGTCGGTATCTCAATACATAGCTCAATCTCGTTACCGGCAAGTCTCTTTACTCGTTCTGTAATGCATCATCCCGCAACTAGCTCATTAGTTGCATTGCTTGCAAGGCTTATAGTGATGTGCATTACCGAGAGGGCCCAGAGATACCTCTCCGACAATCGGAGTGACAAATCCTATTCTTGATCTATGCCAACTCAACAAGAACCATCGGAGACACCTGTAGAGCACCTTTATAATCACCCAGTTACGTTGTGACATTTGGTAGCACACAAAGTGTTCCTCCGATACTCGGGAGTTGCATAATCTCATAGTCATAGGAACATGTATAAGTCATGAAGAAAGCAGTAGCAACAAACTAAACGGTCATCGTGCTAAGCTAACGGAATGGGTCAAGTCAATCACATCATTCTCTAATGATGTGATCCCGTTAATCAAATGACAACTCATGTCTATGGCTAGGAAACTTAACCATCTTTGATTCAACGAGCTAGTCAAGTAGAGGCATACTAGTGACACTCTGTTTGTCTATGTATTCACACATGTACTAAGTTTCCGGTTAATACAATTCTAGCATGAATAATAAACATTTATCATGATATAGGGAAATAAGTAATAACTTTATTATTGCCTCTAGGGCATATTTCCTTCAGTATCCCACTTGCACTAGAGTCAATAATCTAGTTCACATCTTTATGTGATTAGTTCACATCTCCATGTGACTAATACCCAAAGGGTTTACTAGATTCAATAATCTAGTTCACTTCGCTATGTGATTAACACCCAAAGAGTGATCATGTTTTGCTTGTGAGAGAAGTTTAGCCTACGGGTCTGCAACATTCAGATCTGTATGTATTTCGCAAATTTCTATGTCTACAATGCTCTGCACGGAGCTACTCTAGCTAATTGCTCCCACTTTCAATATGTATCCAGATCAAGACTTAGAGTCATCTAGATCGACGTAAAAAGCTTGCATCGACGTAACTCTTTACGACAAACTCTTTTTATCACCTCCATAACCAAGAAATATTTCCTTAGTCCTCTAAGGATAATTTTGACCACTGTCCAGTGATCTACTCCTAGATCACTATTGTACTCCCTTGCCAGCAAGATGCTAAGGTATACAATAGGACTGGTAAACAGCATAGCATACTTTATAGAACCTATGACTGAGGCATAGGGAATGACTTGTCATTCTCTTTCTATTTTTTGCTGTGGTCGGGTTTTGAGTCTTTACTCAACTTCACACCTTGCAACACAGGCAAGAACTCCTTCTTTGACTGTTCCATTTTGAACTACTTCAAAATCTTGTCAAGGTATGTACTCATTGAAAAAACTTATCAAGCGTCTTGATCTATCTCTATAGATCTTGATGCTCAATGTGTAAGCAGCTTCATTGAGGTCTTTCTTTGAAAAACTCTTTTCAAACACTTCTTTATGCTTTCCAGAAAATTCTACATTATTTCTGATTAACAATATGTCATTCACATATACTTATCAAAAAGCTGTAGTGCTCCCACTCATTTTCTTGTAAATACAGGCTTCACCGCAAGTCTGTATAAAACTATATGCTTTGATCAACTCATCAAAGCGTATATTCCAACTCCGAGATGCTTGCACCAGTCCATAGATGGATCGCTGGAGCTTGCTCACTTTGTTAGCACCTTTAGGATTTACAAAACCTTCTGGTTGCATCATATACAACTCTTCTTTAAGAAATCCATTAAGGAATACAGTTTTGACATCCATTTGCCATATTTCATAAAATACGGCAACTGCTAACATGATTCGGACAGACTTTTAAGCATCGATATGAGTGAGAAAGTCTCATCATAGTCAACACCTTGAACTTGTCAAAAAAAATTTGCGACAATTCGAGCTTTGTAGATAGTAACACTACTATCAGCGTTCGTCTTCCTCTTGAAGATCCATTTATTCTTAATGACTCACCGATCATCGGGCAAGTCAATCAAAGTCCATAGTTTGTTCTCATACATGGATCCCATCTCAGATTTCATGGCCTCAAGCCATTTCGTGGAATCTGGGCTCATCATCGCTTCCTCATAGTTCGTAGATTCGTCATGGTCTAGTAACATGACTTCTAGAAAGGATTACCGTACCACTCTGGTGCAGACCATACTCTGGTTATCCTACGAGGTTCGGTGGTAACTTGATCTGAAGTTTCATGATTATCATCATTAGCTTCCTTACTAATTGGTGTAGAGATCACTGGAATTGATTTCTATGATGAACTACTTTCCAATTCGGGAGAAGGTACAATTACCTCATCAAGTTCTACATTCCTCCCACTCACTTCTTTCGAGGAGAAACTCCTTCTCTAAAAGGGGTCCACTTTTAGCAACAAAGATCTTGCCTTTGGATCTGTGATAGAAGGTGTACCCAACAGTTTCCTTTGGGTATTCTATGAAGACACATTTCTCCGATTTGGGTTCGAGCTTATCAGGTTGAAATTTTGTCACATAAGCATCGCAGCCCCAAACTTTATGAAACGACGGCTTAGGTTTCTAGCCAAACCACAGTTCATATGGTGTCGTCTCACCGGATTTAGATGGTGCCCTATTTAACGTGAATGCAGCTGTCTCTAATGCATAACCCCAACATGATAGTGATAAATTAGTAAGAGACATCATAGATCGCACCATATCTAATAAAGTACGGTTATGACGTTCAGACACACCATTACGCTATGGTATTCCAGGTGGTGTGAGTTGTGAAACTATTCCGCATTGTTTCAAATGAAGACCAAACTCGTAACTCAAATATTCTCCTCCACGATCAGATCGTAGAAACTTTATTTTCTTGTTACGATGATTTTCCACTTCACTCTAAAATTCTTTGAACTTTTGAAATGTTTCAGACTCATGTTTCATCAAGTAGATATACCCATATATGCTCAAATCATCTGTGAAGGTCAGAAAATAACGATACCCGCCGCGAGCCTCAACACTCATCGGACCGCATACATCAGTATGTATTATTTCCAATAAGTCAGTTGCTCCATTGTTCCTGAGAATGGAGTCTTAGTCATCTTGCCCATGAGGCATGGTTCGCAAGCATCAAGTGATTCATAATCAAGTGATTCCAGAAACCCATCAGCATGGAGTTTCTTCATGCGCTTTACACCTATATGACCTAAACGGCAGTGCCACAAATAAGTTGCACTATCATTATTAACTTTGCATCTTTTGGCTTCAATATTATGAATATGTGTGTCACTATGATCGAGATTCAATAAACCATTTATATTGAGAGTATGACCATAGAAGGTTTTATTCATGTAAATAGAACAACAATTATTCTTTGATTTAAATGAATAACCTTATTGCAATAAACAGGATCAAACCATATTCATGATTAACGCAAACACCAAATAACATTTATTTAGGTTCAACACTAATCCTGAAAGTATAGGGAGTGTGCGATGATGATCATATCAATCTTGGAACCACTTCCAACACACATCGTCACTTCACCCTTAACTATTCTCTGTTCATTCTGCAACTTCCGTTTTGAGTTACTAATCTCAGCAACTGAACTAGTATCAAATAATGAGGGGTTGCTATAAACACTAGTAAAGTACACATCAATAACATGTATATCAAATATACATTTGTTCACTTTTGCCATCCTTATTATCCGCCAAATACTTGGGGCAGTTCTGCTTCCAGTGACTAGTCCCTTGGTAGTAGAAGCACTTAGTCTCAGGTTTAGGTCTAGACTTGGGCTTCTTCACTTGAGCAGCAACTTGCTTGTCGTTCTTCTTGAAGTTCCCCTTCTTCCCTTTGCACTTTTCTTAAAACTAGTGGTCTTGTCAACCATCAACACTTGATGCTTTTCTTGATTTCTACCTTCGTCAATTTCAGCATCACGAAGAGCTTGGGAATCGTTTCTGTTATCCCTTGCATATTATAGTTCATCACGAAGTTCCAGTAACTTGGTGGTAGTGACTAGAGAATTCTGTCAATCACTTTCTTATCTGGAAGATTAACTCCCACTTGATTCAAGTGATTGTAGTACTCAGACATTCTGAGCACATGATCACTAGTTGAGCTATTCTCCTCCATATTGTAGGCAAAGTGCTTGTCAAAGGTCTCATACCTTTCGACATGGGCATGAGTCTGAAATACTAATTTCAACTCTTGGAACATCTGATATGCTCCATGGAGTTCAAAACATCTTTGAAGCCCCAATTCTAAGCCGCAAAGCATGGTGCACTAAACTATCAAGTAGTCATCATATCGAGCTCGCCAAATGTTCATAACGTCTGCATCTGCTCCTGCAATCGGTCTGTCACCTAGCGGTGCATCAAGGACATAATTCTTCTGTGCAGCAATGAGGATAATCCTCAGATCATGGATCCAATCTGCATCATTGCTACTAATATCTTTCAACTTAGTTTTCTCTAGGAACATATCAAAATAAACGGGGAGCTACATCGCGAGCTATTGATCTACAACATAGTTATGCAAATACTATCCGAACTAAGTTCATGATAAATTAAAGTTCAATTAATCATATTACTTAAGAACTCCCACTTTGATAGACATCCCTCTAGTCATCTAAATGATCACGTGATCCAAATCAACTAAACCATGTCCGATCATCACGTGAGATGGAGTAGTTTTCAATGGTGAACATCACTATGTTGATCATATCTAATATATGATTCACGCTTGACGTTTCGGTCTCTAGTGTTCCGAGGCCATATCTGCATATGCTAGGCTCGTCAAGTTTAACCCGAGTATTTTGCGTGTGTAAAACTGTCTTACACCTGTTGTAGATGAACGTTGAGCTTATCACACCCGATCATCACATGGTGTCTTGGCACGACGAACTTTGGCAACGGTGCATACTCAGGGAGAACACTTTTACCTTGAAATTTAGTGAGAGATCATCTTATAATGCTACCGCCGAACTAAGCAAAATAAGATGCATAAAGTATAAACATCACATGCAATCAAAATATGTGACATGATATGGCCATGATCATCTTGCGCCTTTGATCTCCATCTCTAAAGTACCGGCATGATCTATATCGTCACCGGCATGACACCATGATCTCCATCATCTTGATCTCTATCAATGTGTCGTCACATGGTCGTCTCGCCAACTATTGCTTTTGCAACTATTGCTATCGCATAGCGATAAAGTAAAGCAATTACATGGCACTTGCATTTTATGCATTAAAGAGACAACCATAAGGCTTCTGTCAGTTGCCGATAACTTTAATAAAACATGATCATCTCATACAACAATTTATATCTTATCTTGACCATATCACATCACAATATGCTCTGCAAAAATAAGTTAGGCGTCCTCTACTTTGTTGTTGCAAGTTTTACGTGGCTGCTACGGGCTAAGCAAGAACCGTTCTTACCTACGCATCAAAACCACAATGATAGTTCGTCAAGTTAGTGATGTTTTAACCTTCACAAGGACCAAGCATAGCCACACTCGGTTCAACTAAAGTTGGAGAACTTGACACCCGCCAGCCACCTGTGTGCAAAGCATGTCGGTAGAACCAGTCTTGCGTAAGCGTACGCGTAATGTCGGTCCGGGCCGCTTCATCCAACAATACCGCCGAACCAAAGTATGACATGATGGTAAGCAGTATGACTTGTATCGCTCATAACTCACTTGTGTTCTACTCATGCATATAACATCTACGCATAAACCTGGCTCTGATACCAACGTTGGGGAATGTAGTAATTTTAAAAAAAATCCTACGCACAAGCAAGATCATGGTGATGCATAGCAACGAGAGGGGAGAGTGTCGTCCACGTACCCTCGTAGACCGTTAAGCAGAAGCATTATAACAACGCGGTTGATGTAGTCGTACGTCTTCACGATCGACCGATCCTCAGCACCGAATGTACGACACCTCCATGTTCAGCACACGTTCAGCTCGGTGACGTCCCATGGACTCATGATCCAGTAGAGCTCAGGGAAGAGTTTCGTCAGCACAACGGCGTGGTGACAATGTTGATGAAGTTACCGTCGCAGGGCTTCGCCTAAGCACCGCTACGATATAACCGAGGTGGATTATGGTGGAGGGGGGCATCGTACATGGCTAAGAGATCAACAGATCAATTGTTGTGTCTATGGGGTGCCCCCTGCCCCCGTATATAAAGGAGCTACGGGGGAGGCGGACGACCAAGGAGGAGGGCGCGCCAAGGGGGGAGTCCTACTCCCATCGGGAGTAGGACTCCCTCTTTTCCTAGTTGGAGTAGGAGAGGAGAAGGAAGGGAGAGAAGAGAGAAGGAAAGGGGGGCGCCGCCCCCCCTCCTGGTCCAATTTGAACTAGAGGGGGAGGGGCACGGCTGCCCTTGGCCGCCCCTCCTCTTCTCACACTAAGGCCCATTAGGCCCAATATACTCCCCGGGGGGTTCAGGTAACCCCTCGGTATTCCGGTAAATGTCCGAAACATCCCGGAACCTTTCCGGCATCCGAACATAGTCATCCAATATATCGATCTTTATGTCTCGACCATTTCGAGACTCCTCGTCATGTATATGATCATATCCGGGACTCCGAACTACCTTCGGTACATCAAAACACAAAAACTCATAATACCGATCGTCACAGAACTTTAAGCGCGCGGACCCTATGGGTTCGAGAACTATGTAGACATGACCGAGACACGTCTCTGGTCAATAACCAATAGCGGAATCTGGATGCTCATATTGGTTCCTACATATTCTACGAAGATCTTTATCGGTCAACCCACATAACAACATACGTTGTTCCTTTGTCATTGGTATGTTACTTGCCCGAGATTCTATCGTCGGTATCTCAATACCTAGCTCAATCTCGTTACGGGCAAGTCTCTTTACTCGTTTTGTAATGCATCATCCCGCAACTAGCTCATTAGTTGCATTGCTTGCAAGGCTTATAGTGATGTGCATTACTGAGAGGGTCCAGAGATACCTCTCCGACAATCGGAGTGACAAATCCTATTCTTGATCTATGCCAACTCAACAAGAACCATCGGAGACACCTATAGAGCACCTTTATAATCACCCAGTTACATTGTGCCGTTTGGTAGCACACAAGGTGTTCCTCCGGTACTCGGGAGTTGCATAATCTCATAGTCATAGGAACATGTATAAGTCATGAAGAAAGCAGTAGCAACAAACTAAACGATCATCGTGCTAAGCTAACGGAATGGGTCAAGTCAATCACATAATTCTCTAATGATGTGATCCCGTTTATCAAATGACAACTCATGTCCATGGTCAGGAAACTTAACCATCTTTGATTCAATGAGCTAGTCAAGTAGAGGCATACTAGTGACACTCTGTTTGTCTATGTATTCACACATGTACTAAGTTTCCGGTTAATACAATTCTAGCATGAATAATAAACATTTATCATGATATAAGGAAATAAATAATAAATTTATTATTGCCTCTAGGGCATATTTCCTTCACTTATGGGCATGGTAATTGAAAGGGTTCAGTCCGCCAAGAGCGGACTAACCGAAGCCTACAGCAGCCTGCTGACAGGTTTTGAGGTAAGCGACGCAGAAAAGAGAAAATCCCAATGTAGATAGTAGCCCCTAAGACACTGTCCGGTGTTCGGAAAGAAAAATCCTGGCAGAGGTTCAATCTCCTATTGCAGGAAACTAACTAAATTTTTCTGAAATGTAAACACAGGCGTCGCTGTTGGCTGCAGCCTCGCATACTACCGAAGTCTCCGGACTGAAGCAGAAACTGGCGGAGGCCGAGGAAGAGCTGGGCCAGGTGAAGAGGCAGCTCCAGGAAAAACATGGTAAGTAATAACCTGTTATGTATTCGAAAAAAGGAAAATGATATGCAATGACCGAAATGCCATGACGTGTACAGAGGCGACGACCGAGGTCGAGGCCCTGAAACAGACCCTGGTTGAAGCCGAAGGGAAGGCTGTCAAGGAGTAGACCGCTCGGAAGAAGCTCAAGGCCTGGGTCAACGAGGTCCAACAGGAGCTCGAGGACGCGGTGAAGAAGTGCGAGGCCTTGGAGCGTGATGCGTCGGTTCAAGAGACCAAACTCGCCAACGCTCGCCAGAGCACGGAGGCAGCTCGAAATGAGGCCCAGGGCGCCCTCCAGAAGATCCAGGAGGCCAGGAAGATTGTGGCGGGTAAGGCATGCAATATGAAAAGTAAGAATGTGAAGATGAAATATTGTTTACTAACCCGGATTCGGAGTTCTCCAGGGGCTTTTACTGATTTGCCGCGCAGTGTGGCTGACACCACAGAATTCTTCCAAGCCGAAGAAGAGAGCTCCGCGGAGAAGCTGTTCTAGTCGCAATATCTTGCGCCAGAACATCCGGTGTCCTTCAGCGATCAGCTAAAACAGCTGGTCGAGCTGCATAGGGCGGCAGAACTGGCCATGAAGGATTTAATAATCCGGTTGTGGCCAGCCGAAGACAGTTACTTCGGCCTCGTGAAGCGACTAGTGGATGCATGTCCTCGGCTGGACGTCGTCAAGCGGTCTATCTGCATCGAGGGCGCACGTCTAACCTTCTCCTATTGCAAGGTCTGGTGGGTGAAGCTTTGATGCTGTCAAACTAGCAACCGGGGGCCGCCGGAGGGCAAGGAGCACCGCACACCCGAGCAATACTTCGGCAATGTCTTGGAGGGGTCCCGCATTGTTGCGGATGATTATGCGAAAGACACTATGTTTGAATGAATGTATTCGAGCTCCCTCTACCTTGTATGATAAAGCAAAGTGATTGTGCAATAGAATGCTTGTTATGTTTTTAAATTTTTACTTCTTGTGCGGCCGTGTTGTATGAAATTTGAGGGTTAACCAGTCGTCGGCTTCTGCCCCCACGTAGGTAGTATGGGGGTGTTCGGGATGGAATCTAAACAATCTTGATCCAATTAGATGGTCCTTGAACGAGTTTTTTAGCGCAACGAACCAGGCAACCAGACTATGTGGTTGTAACGCCCTCACTTAGCCATAGGAATTCGACAATAAAAATATGGGCGCAACCCCTATTATCCGAACTAGAGTGCTATGAGCATCTGATCGGGAAGTACCAATCCTTCGTGTACTGCGGAAGAAATCTCCAACGATTTGTAACCTCCGAACAGCTGACCGGCTCTCGCCGCATCATGACAGTCAGTTTTCGGCTTTCTCTACTGAGGTGCTCCTTTGGATAAACCAAGGCACAATCGCAGTAGTTCTCCCTTCACTACCTTAGTCGGTATGGCGGAACATAAGGTAGCAAGCACAGGAGCTGGGCAACCCAACTATTGACCAAAGACATGATTCGGAGCCAATGCATATAATGCTAAATTCGGGGTGCCAAACTATACTTATAAAAAGTGTTCGGACTTTTGTTGCCATAAGGTGCTATGAAGAACCTGGCAAACATCAAACGTACCAAAGTGTATGGGTGCTACCTGATAGGGTTATCCACAGGGGAGCTGAAAAAGAGGAAGAAAACAGAAAAGGTACAAAGGTAAAAAGCTGGGGTCCTAAAGCTCCAACTGCTGACTGTTCTCATTGTATTTTAATTAGTATGTCAAGGCACATCGATACAGGTAGTGTGATAGGCCATAGGCTATTTGACATGCCGAAACCCAGGGAGAGCTGCATGTGGGTCCTGAAAAATAGGTAGAGTTATCGTTAACGGAATCACCTAAAATGTCCCCATATGTCTGTGTTTCTCGCCGTCTTGGTGTGTTTATCCTTCAAGAGGGCCGATGACCAGTCCACCAGATGGGGCCTGTGGGATTGAGACCTGCAAAGGAAAAATTAAAAGTGAAAGTATGTGTGTATCCGATGTCGGTTGAGCCGTACTATGGACCACAAGCTAGCTATGCCTCCGTCGATGCCCATGGGATTTTAAGTGCGTAGTTATGTACGCGCGACACGAATGCCGCCACCTTATCAGGACTGAGACGGAGGCCGGATTGCTAGTCGAGCTCCTGACGAGCTGAGCTCCCCTGCTGCAGAGTATCTCGGACCCTCTTAACGGTGTCTGTGGGCTCGGCAGCCGAATTAAGGTTCTGCTTGAGAAGGCCGCTCTGTACTTCTGCTGCTAAGGCAGCTGTGTGCTCTTCTGTATGGAGGGAGCGTTCCGTATTTCCGTTGACCGTTATGACGCCGCGCAGACCGGGCATCTTGAGCTTGAGGTAAGCATAGTGTGGTACTGTGTTGAATCGAGCAAACGCAGTCTGTCCGAGCAGTGCGTGATAGCTGCTGCGGAAGGGGGCGATATCAAAGATTAACTCCTCGCTTCAGAAGTTGTCCTGAGATCCAAAGACATCCTCTAGTGTGATTGAGCCCGTATAGCGGGCTTCTACACCTGGTATGACTCCTTTGAAGGTAGTCCTGGTGGGCTTGATCCGTGATGGGTTAATGCCCATTTTTCGCGCTGTATCCTGATAGAGCAGATTGAGGCTGCTGCCTCCGTCCATAAGGACGCGAGTCAGGTGGAACCCATCAATTATTGTGTCTAGGACCAGTGCGGCTGAACCACCATGACGGATACTGGTCGGATGATCCCGGCGATCAAAAGTGCTCGGGCATGACGACCATGGATTAAATTTTGGGGCGACTGGCTCTATCGCGTAGACGTCCTTGAGCGCGCACTTACGCTCCCTCTTGGGGATGTGGGTAGCGTGTATCATGTTCACCGTTTTGACTTGAAGGGGAAACTTACTTTGTCCCCCTGTGTTCGATTGTCAGGGCTCTTCGTCATCGTCCTCGATTTGCGATCCCTTTTCCCTGTTCTCGGCGTTTAATTTGCCCGCCTGTTTAAAAACCCAGCAATCTCTATTTGTATGATTGGGTGGTTTGTCCGGGGTGCCATGAATCTGGCACGGACGATCAAGTATGCGGTCCAAGCTGGATGGGCCCGAATTGTTCTTTTGGAACGGCTTCTTCCACTGACCGGACTTAGAGCCACTGAATCTGGCATTGACCGCCGTATCCTCGGTGTTATCATTGTTGTTTCGACACTTGTATCTGTTGCATCGAGACTTGTCCTTGTTATTTTTAACTTCAGGGGTGCCGGCGTCGCTTGCATTGTTTTTGCTACGGCCAATCAACTATCCTCGACAGCATAAAAGCGGGTCATGAGTGCCGTGAGGACCGCTATGGATTTTGGCTTTTCTTGGCCGAGGTGGCGAGCGAGCCATTCGTCGTGGATGCTGTGTTTCAAGGCTGCTAGGGCTTCGGCATCCATAAAGTCGACGATTTGGTTCTTTTTAGTTAAGAACCTAGTCTGGAATTTCCTGGCGGACTCTCCAGGTTGTTGAACTATGTGGCTTAACTCATCGGCGTCTGGTGGCCGGACATATGTACCTTGGAAGTTGTCGAGGAAGGCTTGTTCCAAGTCCTCCCAGCTGCCGATAGAATTTTCAGGCAGGTTGTTTAACCAGTGCCGAGCTGGCCCCTTGAGTTTTAAAGGGAGGTATTTGATGGCGTGGAGGTCATCGCCGCGGGCCATATGAATATGGAGAATGAAGTCTTCGATCCACACCGCGGGGTCCGTGGTTCCATCGTATGATTCTATATTCACGGGTTTGAACCCTTTTGGGAATTCATGATCCATGACCTCATCAGTGAAGCAATGAGGGTGTGTGGCGCCTCTATATCGGGCCGTATCGCGACGTAGCTCTGATGGAGTCTGTCTGCGTTTTTCAGCCCGCGCATGACTAAGTTTGTCACGTCCGAATAGGTGGCCGCCGTCGCGTGTCGAGGCACGTCCTCGAGATCCGTACATTGATCTGGTATGTCCTGCTTTATTGTTCAGGTTTTGCCGGAGGTCATATGTATGGCCGTGGGCTAATTTACCCCTACCTGTGCAATGAGGCGGTGCGGGCTAGTGTTCAGAGTGAGTTGTCATTTTGTCCCGACCACGTGGTGGTCGGTCAGCCGCATTATACGATGGTGGTATGTATTCTGGCGCCTCCTCGTCAAACTGAGGTAGCAATTTGCGCTTTGGGTAACTTTTGGTTGGGCGCTTGAAGCCGTATTCTTCGGCTGCTAGGACATCGGTCCATTTATCATTGAGCAGATCTTGATCAGCTTGAAGCTGTTGTTTCTTATTTTCCAGGCTCCTTGCAGTGGATATGAGCTGGCGCTTGAAGCGCTCCTGCTCTAGAGGTTCCTCAGGCACGATGGAATCATCGGTGCCGAGGCTCACCTCATCCTCGGAGAGCGGAAGATAACTTCCATCCTCTGAGTCTTCGTGTGTGGCCTGCTTACCAAGGCTAACTTGTCCATCTTCCCGTTCATCTTTTTCATTAGCTGTTTCAACGGGGTCTTCATTGTCTTCGGCACCTTCTAGAGTATTATCTTCTCATGTGCCGGTGTTGCTGTCTTTACCGCGACGTGACTTAGAGCGGCGCCGCTGACGCCGGCGCTTGGATTGTATTTCGGAAGGATTATCCTCAGCTGGATCTTCCTTGTCATCGCTGCTATTCTCCTTTGGTGCATCCACCATGTATACATCATACGACGAAGTGGCCGTCCAGCGTCCGGTGAACGGTGGGTTCTGGGCCTCTTCTTCTCTGGCATCATCGTCCATACCGTTGATGTCCTCGGAGTCGTAATCAAGAGTGTCGGTTAAATCTTCGACCGTGGCTATAAAGTGGGTGGCGGGTGGGGAGCAAAATTCTCCATCGTTAGCCCCTAGTTCGAACCGGATATAGTTCGGCTGTGAGTCTTCCGCCAAGGACAGATTCTTTAACGAGTTTAGCATGTCGCCCAAAGGCGAGTGCTGGAAGATGTCTGCGGTGCTGAATTCGAAGATCGATAAACGATCAAGTTCGGCGTCCGCGAGCTCACGTGATTCAGAACTTACGGCTGGAAATGGATCCAGAGTTCCGGTGGCACAGGTATCGTGTGAGATCAAGTCTATGTGCGGCTCCAACGCCGGGGAATCTGTGGCCTCCATGGCGGGTTAAGCTTCCCGTCCTTGGATGGCGCAGCCTGCTCCGGATCTAAGGCCAGAGCGGTTACGGGAGCTGTCTCCTGGATGCAGTCCGATGACAGATTTAGGTCATGTCCCTCGGGTGGCCAGGAGTGGTGGCCACGGTCTCGAATCCAGCGAGGATCAAGTCCCCACGGATGTCCGCGACGTAGTACAAGCTCCCAAATCTGACTTGATGGCCAGGGGTGTAGCTTTCGATCTGCTCCAGATGGCCAAGCGAGTTCGCCCGCAGAGCGAAACCACCGAACACGAAGATCTGTCCGGGGAGGAGAACTCCCCCTTGGGCAGCATCATTGTAGATGGTTGAAGAAGCCATCAAACCTCTTGATGACGGCACAGTGGAACTCTCAATGAAAGCACCAATGTCGGTGTCAAAACCGGCAGATCTCGGGTAGGGGGTCCCGAACTGTGCGTCTAAGGTCGATGGTAATAGGAGACAGGGGAAACAATGTTTTACCCAGGTTCGGGCCCTCTTTATGGAGGTAATACCCTACGTCTTGCTTGATTGATCTTGATGAATATGAGTATTACAAGAGTTGATCTACCATGAGATCGTAATGGCTAAACCCTAGAGGCCTAGCTTGTGTGGTTATGATAATGTCTCTCTCCCTCCGGACTAAGCCCTCCGGTTTATATAGACACCGGGAGGATCTAGGGTTACACAAGGTCGGTTACAAAGAAAGGAATCTACATATTTAGTCACCAAGCTTGCCTTCCACGCCAAGGAGAGTCCCATCCGAACACGGGTGTAGTCTTCGGTCTTTGTATCTTCACAGCCCATCAGTCCGGCCCATGGCTAACAGGCCGGATGCCCGAGGACCCCTTAGTCCAGGACTCCTTCACCCCTAGCTAGGCATAAAACATAGATCTAGGTATTGTCATCTTTGGTATGCAATCCCTCAATGGCACTTTTGGTCCTCATAGGAGGCTCTTTGATCTTATTGATAATCACACTCCTTGTAAGGAAATCAAGAAATTCATTCGTAACAAAATGTTCCCTCACAATATTAATAAAACTAGGGTGAACACCTATCATCTTGAGATCTTCGTTTCCCCCACTAGATGATCCCCCCTTATTTTTAGGAACATAGACAAACTTGGCTGCCTTGATGGAAGGAAAATTTGGGGTGGTTCTAACGGAGGCAAAAGCAGAACCCAAGTTGGTAATAATATCTTCTAACTTATCAATTCTAGTAGAACCTTGATCTATCTTCGCATTAACGATAGTTTATTTTTCCTTTAGATTCTTCAAAGTAACTCCTACCTTTGATCCATACTGAGTAATTTGATTATGAATATTTATCCAAGTTTTTAATAAGATCTACGATAACAATTTTATGCTCAATTATATCAAGTCTTTGCATCACATGCTCCAAAGTTAAAATAGTTTCATTAACTGAAAGTGCGTTAAGTCGAGTAGAGGGGGGTGAATAGGCGATTT